>NW_027498722.1:0-105624 GCF_021521415.1 Bidens hawaiensis | reverse complement strand
CCAATAATGTTCTCATAGATGACGTCTAGAAAATCATGCCTAATTTGTTCATCCTATACTAGTTTGCCTTTGCCTCTACTCATCCTCCTATTCACTGTGAGGATCTTTGTCTCCTTTTCACATACTCAAACCATCTTATTTTCTCCTCTCTTATCTTATCCGATATACATGCATACCACGACCACCGCATCCTATAAGGTTAAGTTGTTAAAATTCAAACCTTTTGGTCTCATTTTATGAAAATTACATCCATGTATCAATGTTCACTTGATCTTTAACAAATAAAGTAGTAACACATTATTGCTATGAACAACATTACTTTAAAATGTATGTTTTAAATGCTCAAGCTCTAAATACGGGTGCAGAATTTATACCAATACAACATGCATGTGTATAATATACAACTTTTCCTAAGAATATCACTTATATCATATGTCTCACTAGCGCCTTAAAAATTAGGGATCTAAAAAGATCGTTCAGTCACAAATGGCCTTTAAACATATATCCAGTTTTATAGTGATAAGGATCGCACATATAGTTAGTTATTTCTGCCTTAGCTTGTGATTGCAATATATCATATCTAAGAATTAAAAACCCTAAATCATGAAAAGATATTATAAAAAGTTCTTAGTGATCAATCATTAAATGTGGCTTGCATAGGTTGTGGTGTATACCATACTCACTAGTTTCAATCAATCAACCAACATACAACTACGCAAGAATGTTTGATCACCACTAATCAACAAAAACCTACATTCTCGACTGCAGTTAATCTTCGTGGTCCTGTTGATTGCCTCGAGCCATAAATATTCCTAGATATCGATGGAGCCGGGCAACTGCCACTTGCACTCTTAGCACCTTTCGTTCCATCATCCCATGAGAATATATTTAATTCCAAACCCGGTCACATTTATGACATATCAACTCGATTAACGTCTTCCATCCGAGCCACAAACATGATCATCATACCAACACTAATGCACCGGACCCATGACAACTCTAGCTTTTATGCATCTTTTTTGCCTTTAAAAGAAAAAAAACTTTCATCAACTTTGATCATAAACTAATTAAACTCCCTTCCATCTTCTCTTGATGGGAACCGAAAACAACCCGAACGATCTTCGTGTAGCTTCGTTTTCGTGTTACCTTAAACCCATTGACGACATGGTTAACATGTTTGATCATCATCCTAGTACCCATGATCAAAAGTTCACCGACATGTCAGTTATGGATCTTCACAGGGTGAAACCAAGCATTTTCACCGCAAGAACTCCTAGTCTTGCTTCGGAGGCGAGTAGTTGGAGTAACAACCAGGTGGCGTTGCTTCAACAAAAGCCGTCAGGTGGCAGCAAGAGGTGGTTCCAAGGCTGCATCGGTCCATGTTCCACTAGAAAAGCTGTTTATGTCCAACAAAGCATCAAAAAAGGTCATGACCAGTTTGCATTCCCGGTTATGAATAATCCTACGTTGGATATCATGACAAAAGAACAAGACATCCAAGAGCTTCCTAGGATGTCGATCGAAGTGTTCGGTTCTGGGACAATAAACAAAGGTGATATAGCTAAAAACCTAGTAAGAAAAATGTCCATATTAACATGGGATGCTATTCCAAAAAGCAAAGAGAGTGTAATATGTGATGATACGGCGAGTGAGGCGAGTTCTGATTTGTTTGAGATAGAGAACATATCAAGAACCGGGTGGCAACCATCCGAGTCTAGTTGCATGAGTCCCTCAACTCAGTATGCACCAAGTGAAGCTAGCATCGAATGGAGCGTTGTCACAGCAAGTGCGGCTGAATACTCGTCTATTTATTCGGGGTATGATGAGAAACAAACGGTTTATAACACTAGTTCGAAAACTAAGATCGAGCAACCGAAAAAGTCACAGAGAAAACTGGATAATGGTTTGTTGGGATGCAAGAACTTTAAATCTGTCAAGGTAGTCGAACCAGTGTGTCGAACGACCGAGAAATCCAAATACTAGGTACAAGATCCTTAATTTGTATGTGATTATAACATAGTATTGTATTACCTATATATGTATTTTATTAAAAAAATCGCGTTTTTTCATTGGATTAATCTAACTAATATATTAAAGCAACATAATTTTATCCACATGTCCTTCACCTAAGTTGTCCACATAGGCTTCCATGTCATCAACCTTCCATAAATCTATTTTCCACATATTCACAATAAAATTTTAATCAATGATATTGACTTTTATATTTTTGTAACTTATTAATGTAATTATGATATTAATTATTCTAATTATTGTTAGAATTATAAAACTTATTAAATTTACTATGTTTAAATTGTTCATCGTTTCTTCTTTAAAAGACACATGCTTCGTTCAAATCATAACGCTCCCCATCGTTTGTAATCAGATTCTTCGCCTCATCTATAACCAACATTTTTTGTTTCAAGAGGTTTTTGAACGAAAACTTTATACGGGTGAAAATATACGTTTAAACCTGGTATTTATTTGTAAGCTTAGTTGTCAAATAATATTACAAAATTTGTTACTAATGAGTTTTTTTATTTTTTCAGGTATAATGGTTCATTTATGTTTATATTATTCCTTATTTACTGAATTATTTATTTATAAAGTATTTTCTTTTTATGTTATAGACATAGTTTAACATCTTTTGTAATATCTGCTGATAAAAAACTTATGTCAAATATTTGTGTTGATTGAATATGTTTTTTACATTTTATATTGTTTCTTGATATGTTTTTCACCCGTGTGTAACACGGGTTATTATCTTAGTATATGTAATAAATTGATAAAACAGCTTACATATATGTGATGATTTTGCTAGTAACGTACGTACCCGCATTTATCATAAAATTTCAATTAGTAGCCAATCTTGTCTATAAAATATCAGAATGATGGTGAGCCATTGTTTGGTGGTATTGCTTTTAAGCTTGAAATAATTGATGGTTTGAAGTAAAAAGGGCCTACAAGCAAAGATCAATGCTTCACAAAGTGAGGGCACTTTGCGAATCTTAGGCCTTGATGTTTCTTTGATGTTTGTTAACGTTTTGGTTCTCACTTTTTGTTGAAACTTGCACCTCTTTAATAAAAGGAGTTTTGTCATTTTGCTTGGTTGCATGTGTGCCTAAAGTTGGTTATTCGGGATCTCGTGTGGACACAAATTAACCGAGTCCACGGGTGTGGACACGACTAAGCACGTACGGGAATATAAAAATGAGATTAAAAAAATGTGTGACCAGTTCTCCGGGTTATGGTTGATATAGAGTACACGGAGTGGGAGTCGGAAGGGAGCGTGGAATTTCCGGCCCTGTTGGGGGCACCGTCCCCCGATTTCGGGAGTTTTTTTTTTCTGCCATAATTCAATGAATCCTTAAACTTTCTCCCGCTCCATTTTTCGTGCACGTGTTTGTTAAAAAAAATTATTACATAATTCTACTCTCTCAACTCTCTGTAACTTTAAATACAAGTTTTCACACATTTATTTTCATACAGTGAATCATCATCTTGATCCGGCAGAAAAATAAAACATGTTTTGAAAACCTCGCCCAAAAACCCAACAATCGTCGCAAGAAATAAACTCATTCAACAATCTGTGATATTGTCCCCAATCCCAGCCGACTCCTCGATACGACCCATAGTCCTACTACAACCAATAAAAACAACTTTCGATGTCGCCACACATTCAACAACTTCATCAAGTTCAACAATTCTATCGACCCACCAATTTCCAATCTTATCATTAATCAACTCGAAATGACTCAAATTCAAGTGAAAAACGTTAGATCGAATCTAATGCAAGAATATCAAAGACATGTGACCAAGATGTACAGTATGCAAGAGCGCTATGGTGGGGAGTTCACAATAAAAATTGTGTTAGATTTGTTAATTCAAGTAGGGGCGGGGCGAAGCTTCTTCAGGGCCAAGGGTGGCCCCTGTGACATCTGCCCCGATCCGACCCGACCCAGGTACCCGTTTCCCTTACCGGATCTCTTTCTTTTATGATTTAATATTTATTTATACTTATATTTTACTTTTAATAATAATAATATACTTTTCCTTCCCGCCTCCTTCTCTCTCTTTCTTTCCGCCGTCCCGTCCCTCTCCTTCTCTCTTTCCGCCTTCTTTTCCCTCTTGTCGCCGTCCCGCCCTTACGCCTTGTCTCCCTCTTTTTCTTCTAACTCTTTGCTTGTCCTTTGTTCCTTTCCGCCTAAGGTTGTCTGCGCAGCTCCACGCGCCAGACCCCTTACAAGGAATCCTGCGTGAAGACCACCTGTTTCAGCGATACGCGAGACGAACTCTTCTCGCAGCGCGCTAAGAATTGTAATTCTTCTCGCAGCGCGCTAAGAACGGTAGTTCTTCCCGCGACGCGCTAAGGATTTGTAGTTCTCGCAGCGCGCCAAGAATCGTAGTTCATCCCTCGACGCGCGAAGAATTATAGTTCTTCCCGCGGCGCGCTAGGAATTTTAGTTCCTCCCGCGGCGCGCTAAGAAATGTGATTCTTCCCGCGGCGCGCTTAGAAATGTAGTTCTTTCCGCGACGCGTTAAGGTTAGTTCTGTCTGCCTTCGCGCTCGCGCTCTCTTGACCTTCTGTGTCAGCCTTCTCGCGCTAAACCCTTTGAGTTTTCTTCTGTTTAATCTAGCCGTTTGCTTTTGTGTTGTCTTATCTTTTGAGCTGTTGACCTAATCTGCTTTATGTCTGAAAAGTTACTTTCGGCGCAGCATGCGCACCAACCCCATTGGTTGACAGAAAAAGTGACTGACATTATCTTTGGAGATCTGCTTTTTCCATGCCTGACCTGTACCTTTATCTGATCCGCCCATGCTTTTTACTGTTCCCTGTCAGCTTTTTCTCTTTTCCCTGCTACCATATCTTTTGATATCTTTTGCTTTTGGAATCTTTTACTTTTTGGAGATCTTTTCCCCTTTTTCTGGATTCATGTCTCCTAGGGTTTCTCTATAAATAATAATATTATTTTTCCTAACACATCACACACAAACACTTAATTTAACCTCCTCCTTGCTCTCTCTGCCGCCTTCCTCTCTACCTCCGTCTTCCTTTCTATTCTGCCCTGCTTTCCGGTAATATATATATTATATATAATAATTTACTTATTAATTATGCTAACTTATAATCAAGACTTAAAGCAAATCGTTAAAACAATAATCTTTAATTATAGGTTAACTTGTGCTTGTTTAAAGTTGGTTCTTGCTTTATCTTTCACCGCATCGTTTATCAAGTGAGTAATCTCGTACCTAATCCCTTTTTGCTTTTAATGTTTTGGGATGTTCATGTGTTCATACAAACTTAGAGTCTTAAACTGTTTATGAACTTTAGTCGCGCAGTATCCCATGTGTTGAGGACGTAGACTTGGCTGTTTATTTGTATGTGTGGATCATTAACCGTCTTGTCGGTCTATTCCGCAGTTCTCATGGTACCATTAGATGAACACGGGAGAACTATCGTTTATGATTTTCTCTTTTGTTTGCACATGCACAGTTTGTCTTGTTTGTGAGCTCAATTGTGAGCACTGGCAGTCTATGAATCTTAGAGTTGGTCCCGATCGAATTACACCCTTGTTGAAAACCAGACATACACATGTTGCGCGCAGATTTATGGTTATCTATGTATTGTATTAAACTTGATTTCTCACCGACACGCAAGTGTTTGACGTTTATTTTAACACATGTTCAGGTTTGCTGTAGCTGTTCTGAAGCTTGTGGACACGTAGGACGTTTTTACTTTTGGACCTAGATTAAAATGTATCAAGACAAGTTTTTGCTGTTCGAATATTATGATTTATAATATATTGATTTTTAATGATTTATGTTATCTTGTGTTTACCCTGCGCGTGCGCGAATGAATGTATTTATTAAATATTGACACCCAATAGTGTCACGAGTAATGAAACAATATGTGGCGCCCCGATGTATAATCCGCCTTTGGTCGGGGTGTTACAGCCCCTGCCCCCATGCTTTTTTTTACAGAGTAGTGTAAATTTTTATAATGTTTTTGACCAAAAAATTGACCCCCCCCTCCTTTATTTATGATATTTTGTACACATTTTGAGTTCCGCCCCCTCAACGTTCTCATCCATGCTTCGCCATTCAAATTCTTCTAGTCTTGTTTGTCATTACTTCAACCCATGAAATAACACTAAAAAATATTAAAACATTTATATATTAATTTAAAAATTAAATATACTAAGTAATAATATATTGTAAGTTAATAAATGACCTAGGAGGAAGGATCATATAGAAATTGATATTTTAGTGAGAAATATAAGAACCAATCAAAATAAAGTAAATTAAAATTAATAATTAAAATAGACAGAGCAATATTGTAAAATCTTATCTTTTTAATTCTATAATCATGTACCTGTTACGTTACATTTGACTAACATCAGCTGCACTTTGACCCATGTGTATTACTAGCATAACTTCATATTCACACATTTGCGCAACCAAACACCCCCACACCAGCACACAACAAACGCAACCTACAACTATCTTAGCAACACCACCAGCCCATTCACATCCATCAACACTTCTAACAACACACATGCGCATCCATAAATGCACCAACCAACACCAACAAAACAACACAACCAGGATTTCTTCTACACATCGACTAACATCAAAAACACACAATGCCCACACTAATTACAGCCCAATCACACATCACAAGCCGAAAACCCAACAATTATCGGCAATTTAGGCATACCGAAAACACTAGGGTTTTTTTCTTTAGCTGAAACCGAAACAAATACGACACAGTTACTTGTGCAAATCCCATCGACAATCTTTAATTGTGTCATTTTTATCTCCATTTGTGTTCCTATCAGGCGGAGTGAACTCAGGGTGCTAATGTTCCGGTAAGGATGACTATCGTTGATGACCATTGACCAGCCATATTTTAAGCCATTCCCTTTTTAAAACCAACACAGTTTTACGATTTTGCCCTTTTCCAACCGTTTAGAGATTAAAAGACATTTTGTATTGGCTGGAACAATCTCATCCTTTGGATCTACAGACACATGGTTGAGATTATTTCCTACCATTCCTACCCAACACTCGTTTTCTACAATATCCAAACCCACAGTAATAAAATGTAATAAAAAAACTAAAATTAATATCCGACTAGTAAACTGACCTTATATGGTATAAACGAAGTAAAAAACTTAAGGAAATGTGTTAAAAAAAACAAACCACCTACTTTGTAAACTTAGTTTAGAGAGTAACCTTGTTTCTGAATCCACTAGTAGTCTACTATTACCGTTCCATATCAATTAGAGTGGCCCGGTTTAACATGACACTATGAAAGAGGTGACGAGAATTTAACTTTCATATGCTATAAGAATGTAAGGAGAAATCCGTTTTATTGGGTGTGATCCATATGTATCGGTGGTTAATGCGTGTAAACAGTTTTACTAGCAGCTTGCTAGTTTAAACCCTTTGTTTGCGTAATAAAATTATTTTGTTGGTCGTTAAAAAAAAAATTGCCCTTTCATATTAGATCAAAATTGATGAGAAAAACTTGTATTGATAGTATATTTACTTTGGTCCATATTGTTAGCTCGTAAACTCATAAATCTATCCATCCTTTCTTCGTCTTCATTTACAGGTAAGTAAGTTGTCATCATCGGTGGTTGAAGAACTTTAGAGATTGAGTACTCCGGTTAACAAATGGTTTAGCCGACCGGAGGGTCAACTAGGCAATGTTAAATGGTCCTTTGAAGATAACACAAAATGTGTTTGACAGTGACTTGGTGACACGGGTAGGGTGGTATAGAAATAGTGACACCTTACTATAGGATATTGAAGAGGTAGGTCCCAGCAGAGCCCAGTTGGTCCCGCAAGACTCACCTTAAACAGGGACGTCTGCGCAGAGACCAACTGGATCCGCAGGACCAACCATGCTCAGAGACGTGACGTCCTTACGCGCAGTACGCAAGCTGTTCCCGCAGGAAATGCCTCCCATGGTGAAGGACTCCGCCTGTTCCCGCAGCCTCGGATACAAGCCATTAGGGAAGGCCACCCGCGCAGCATGGCTACACGCACAAGGCACTTAGCTCTCGATCATTCAGTGTCACCTGAAGGAATGAGCAAAGCCGGGAGCAATCCCGCACAGAGGCGGGAGGGGGAATACTCCCGCCCAAATAAGCCAGTCTGTATACTGAAGGACCTTTTACTGTACCTGACGAGGTATGGGCGAAAGATCTGATCAGAGATACGACAGCTCACTGATACAGTACGGCGAGCAGCATGCTCCTGTACTGTATCACTATTAGCCGCTGCCTACTCACCAACTACTGTCATACCACGTGCGTAGCCGGCAGTTGGTGGAAAGGGAATAGTATACAGCAGGCCTGGTCACTATCAGCCGCTACCTACCCACCAACTACCAGCAGGGCACGTGCGTAGGCTACTGTTGATGAACAGGAACACTGTTGCAGCCGGCCATACCTCCTTGGAAACCTACCTTCGCCTATAAATACCCCAAATGGTATGATCATCTCAACACATTACATTATCATATTATCATCATAATATACCTGATATCTGCTCTAGCAATCTCTTAATATACTTTTATATTTAAAGAGCAATCTAGTCTGATTCTCACGCCGGAGGGTGGTCACAAGGAGGAACCCCCCCTTCTCAGTGACGAGCTCACGGTGTCTGTTTTGCAGGTTATCAGAAGAACCATCTTCTAAGGGTCTAACCCCTCGGGGGAAACAGCTATCCAACCCCCAGGTTACCAGTAATCTGCCCGGGGTCCGGTTAGTGTTTCTTCATTGGCGCCATCCGTGCATAAAGCTAGAACTTTATTTTTCTCCAGTTTTTTCAAACTTCAAAGATGGTTAGAGAAATTCCGGTAACCACAACCCCAGCTGCTGGGATGAACACCGGCAACACAGTTTTTACGAACACTACCCCGGCTACCGAAGCCGGGGCAAGTGAAGTAAATTTTACGAACACTACCCCACTTACCAAAGCTGGGGCAAGTGCAGTAAATGATCGCCTACTGGGATCCACCGATACCCAGTTTGAGAAACGAAGACTCCCCCGCCAGACTCTCGATGAAGTTAAGGCATGGGCGGAGGCACGACAAAAGGAATTCCAGGCTGAGTTGGACGAACGCTTGCGTTCCGTGCAACAGGCCGATGAATTCGAATACTGGGAGGATGATTCGGAGGAATCCGACTCCGACGCGAACCCTCGCCATAGGGCAAAAGGGAAGCGTAAGGAAACGGAATCCCAACCGAAAAGGCATTTTGGACAAGCCTTCAAACCAAAAAGCACAGGTGGAAGTCCACGAGACTTCTCTAAAACGTTCAGACCAAACGTTGCAAATGCAGGAACGTCCAAATTTGCAAGGGACATTGCTGAAGCAATCGCCCCAAAGAGTGCCAAACAAATGCCCAACATAGGCACATATGACGGTATATCTGATCCAGACGATCATTTGAATAGGTTCATAGCGGGGGCAACCGTCAGCAATTGGACGGAACCCACGTGGTGTTACATGTTCCAAATGACGCTGGTGGGGGCTGCTAGAGCTTGGTTTGATCGCCTACCGGTCAACCACATCTACGACTGGGCAGACTTCCAGCAGAAGTTTAGCCAACACTTCAGCCAGCAACGGAAGTATACCGAGGAGCAATGGACAATCCTCAAATGCATACGAGAGGAAGATGAATCTCTGCCAAACTTCATCACTCGCTTCAACTCAAAGAAGCTAAGTTTGGGCAATATCAGCGAAGATCTTGTTCGCGCCGCCTTCATCCAGGGCGCACATGACCCAGAGCTCATCCGCACCCTAACGGGTAAAGATGGCATGCCATCCACATGGGATGGCATCATGACAGCAGCAAAACGCTATGCGGAAACAGAGAAGCAACTGGGTAGAGATCTCCCACAGAGCACAAACCTCTACACTCAGAAGACGAGAGAAGACAACGTCCTCACCGCCAGACTAAATAAAAAGCGAAAGCTAGGCATTTGGCAGTCAAGGGTAAACTTTGACACCTCATCCGGCTTGCAACATCGGTTGGGCGGAAGGGATAATGTACAGTCGCACCGGAACTCCAGATGGACGCCACTCACCAAAAGCGTCACTGAGATATTCGCCACTGAAGAGCTCCCATGGCCAAAGCCTCCAATAATCCGACATCGTCACGATGCTGATCGGAGCAAATACTGTGACTTTCACAAGACAAAGGGCCACAACACTGAAGAATGCATAGATGTAAAAGATATGGTCGAAGCATTTGTCAGAGATGGGACGCTCGCGCACCTCGTGGCGTAATAAAGGCTGAGCAGGCGAGTGCGTATAGAACCCCAGCTGGGGAAAACACGAATCAATTCCAGCTTCAAAATCGAGACTACATGCTGCGTAAAGAACGAGATCCCGAACCAGGTGCGTATCGGCTCGATGGCACTCCCATCCCAACATGGAAGGGAGCTCATTTACACAGTCTGCATGTAAATCAATTCCAATTTGTAAAGAAAAGGCCAAGAGCCACTTCTAATGGAAATGATTCTCTTTAACACCGAAGCTGATGATTTTACATTTATACTTTTCTGAACTAATATGCCGGTTTTCACCGCATAATTACGTCGTCATTGCATGGGAAGGCGGTCCTACCCGCACGAACCCAGCAACGTGACAAACCTTCACGCAGGTCAGTTGAAGGGGAAAAAGTTCAGCACCCAAAAATGAAAGTGCCGGTCTATCCGCATGAATCATTAAGGAAACTGAATAATAACCTATCAACAACCGCGCGTCGAACGGTTAAACTATCCAACACTGGTGACGGCATTCACATTACGTGAAGTCGTTGCGTGGGAAGGCGGTCTTACCCGCACGAACCCAATAACGTGGCAAACCTTCACGCAGGTCAGTTGAAGGAGAAGAGTTCAATTATCCCATTAAATGAAAGTGCCGGTCTATCCGCATGAATCATGAAAGAAAAATGAACACTAACCTATCGACAACCGCGCGTCGAACGGTTCAAAACAAAATTCTTAAAGGATAAGGAAAACCTACACGCAGGTCAGATATGGGTAAAGTTTTGCCATCCTACTAAGTGCAAGTGACGGTTCTACCCGCACAATCACGAAAGAGGAAGCAAAACTTCACACCTACTATCAACCACGTTCAAAGGTTCACTTATCCTCAAAAGATGAGAAAAACCTACACGCAGGTCAGATATGGGTAAAGTTTTGCCATCCTACTAAGTGCAAGTGACGGTTCTACCCGCACAATCACGAAAGAGGAAGCAAAACTTCACACCTATTATCAACCACGTTCAAAGGTTAACTTATCCTCAAAAGGTGAGAAAAACCTACACGCAGGTCAGATAAGGGTAAAGTTTTGCCATCCTACTAAGTGCAAGTGACGGTTCTACCCGCACAATCACGAAAGAGGAAGCAAGACTTCCTGTTATCAACCACGTTCAAAGGTTAAACTTATCTTAATGCCTTAGAAATTTCGAAAAGGAAAACCTACACGCAGGTCAGATAAAAGTTGAAGTTTAGCCATCCTACCAAGTGCAAGTGACGGTTCTACCCGCACAATCACGAAGGAGGAAGCGAAACTTTAACCCATTATCAACCACGTTCAAAGGTTCTTATTCTAAACACTTGGAAAATTGCTAATTTAAACTAAGTATGCAAGTCATAAGTTTATAAAGCAAGGAACCCAAAGAAGGAAATAACAATCTTATACGCAAAAAGATTAATATTTCAAGAATATATTACAAGAATGGCCGGGTAACTACCCGCCTAAAAAAAAAAAAAATAAAACTATACAAGTCTATCTTAGCAATGGGAAGGGATCTTCAGGATCAAGCTTCAGGGCCGCTTCCACTTGGACCCGCTCCGTCAGAAGAACGGGGTGGTTCGAGGAACGCTTTGAGGACAGCTAACCCATCATCAGCAGCAGCTACTTCGTCCACCTTCTCCACCACTGGATGCGGGAAGGCGGCGTATTGGTTCAATGCTTGGTCATAAATGGCTTCGGTATCCACATCGAACAAAGGGAAGTTGGAAGGCGGGACGCCTTTCTCAACAAACCCTAGACCAAGCAGGAAGCCGGCCTTTTCCCCATCCTCATGAGAAGCGTTGAGGGCTGCGGTCATAGCATCATCGTAAGAGGTCTCTGAAAAGACCCGACGCACAACCTACAAAGAAAACACAAGTATTAGAACCTTTTCTTACAAAAGAAAAGCGAGAAGATAAAGCTAAACATACCTGAGGCAACGCTTCTCGAAGAAGCCATTGGAGGGCAGCTTGAGCTTCGTTATGGGCGCGTTCGGCTTCGCTCTTGTTAAGGTTGGCAAGTAAAACTTCCTTTGCGGCAGCCTCTTCGACGCCCTTAAGTTTCCGCTCGGTGTGGTCAAGCACCCCCCTCTGGTCCAGGATTTCCTGGAGTTTCTTGGCATCTTCCATTGCCAAGGCATCATGAGAACGTTGGAGAGCCTCTAATTTGGCCTTGAGCTCCTCATTCTCCACACGCAAAGGCTCAGCAACGGCTTCAGCCTTGGCAGCCCTCTCGGTTGCGTTTCGCGCAGTCTCCCTGGCCAGCCGAAGCTGTTCATTCACAGCTTGGGCAGCCTTGGAGCGGGCCTCGAGTCGCGCCTGAACTTCAACCTCGAGGGCCTTGAAGGCCTTCTCCTTGTCGGCGGCAGCTGCCGCCAGCTGTTGGTTCTCCTCCCGAAGAGCACGCGCCTCAGATATGTCCTTGGCGCGAGCTGCTTTCAACTTGTCGTTTTCACGACAAAGCAGCTCGACGCGCGGCTGCATCCGGGCCTGGAGAACCCGAAGCTCATTAGTTAGCCTACCCTCCTGGTAGCTAACCATGGCTTCCCCCAACGCACCCGGAGGAGTAGCGTGGCGAGCCCAGTCCACGCACTCCACAGGTGTGCGAAGGGTTGTTCCTCGGCGTATGTTCCATCGAGGAACATACACTTCATTGGAATCCGACACTGCAAAAGAAACAAAAGCAGTAAGGAAAAGATGATAAAAAACATAAGGGAAAAAGAAAGGAACCCTACGCACCTGTAGGGTCAATGACAGGCCGATAGCCGCCAAACCCATCACCTGAACCTAAAGGAAATCCATCCAACAGGTCAGGCAGACGGGAAGGTGGCAAAGATCGGCGGGAAGCCCTGCGCGTACCTGATGGTCCGGCCATCGATGCCGGTGGCGCGGGCATGGTGGCAGCCGCTGTGGTCGCCGTTGTGGTCGCCGCCGTGGTCGCCGCCTTGTAAGCAGCAGCAGTAACCGCCGGCTCTGTGAAGGATGCTGTAAAAATCGCACTCACAGCCGGCGGTGACGTCATCTCTGCCGGAACAGTTGGCTCAAAGGAATGAGCAACTGGACCAGCGGATGCAGGCGCAGGCGCCTGGGTCGACGCCTCAGGAAGGCTGACCGAGCCTACCGTCATTGGCGGGGAGATACTCCCCTGCGGTTCACCCCGGAATGCGTCAACATCCACGCCTGCACAAAGAAGAAAGTGTTAGATAAATTTATGAAGTAATAAATCTACAAAGACAAACTATGATTGTACTTACGGGTTTTCTTGACCCTGAACGTACGGACGGGCGGGGAGGAACCCGATGGAGCCGGCCTCTTGGTACCGGTCACCGTCGTCTTCGTTGGTTCTCCGGAGGTAACGGTCGTAGCCTCCGGAGCAGTGGTCTTCTCACCACCGGGCTTCCCCGCCACCTCTTCACTATCTGACTCCGAGTCAGATAGAACCACTGGATCAGCTGTGGAGGCCTTCTCCTTCCCCTTCACGCCGGCAGCAGCCTTCTTCTTCCGCACAAGGGGAGGACCATCTGCGGATTCCTCAGAAGACAGGATGTAAGGATTTCCAGCAACGGGTACAGCATTGAGGGGTTCAGGATAGAATATCTCCTTACCTGGCCGCCGGTGGCTCAGGATCTCTTGGCCTGGCGGATAGACCTCCACAAACCTATCCGCCGTTTGCTCCAGGATGGGCAACTCATTGTCGTCCAGAGCACGAGTGCCTACCCGCACGGGACTGTCAGCTTCCCGCGGGAACAGGAGCGACTCCAAATTATTCCCCTCTGAAAGAAAAAGAAACAGTTAGAAAATTAACTAATATCAGCAAGAAAGACAAGACATACCATAAGGAATAGAGTTCAAACCGTATTCAAGAAGGATGGGAAACCGGGACGCATCCTTCCATACCCGGCTCATCCCCAGCAGCACCATCCCGGACTCCGCAAACCGGTAAACCGGAGATCGGACCCGGGATATCTTCGCGAACCATTCCGCCTCCTGGTAGCTGGAAGCGTGAAGGCTCGGAAGCGCTTGACCCTTCTTGAACTTCATAGCAATGGGGATGGCGCGGGCAGAGATGTAGAAGAACTCCCGCTTCCACGATCGGAGACTGCGCTCGGTCACGCAGATCTTCAAACCCTTAATACGGGTTGTCAGGGTGTACCACCCCTGGACGCACCTCCAAGTATAGAAGGTCATCAGGCGGTCCACGTAGGGCTCAATACCCAGAATCCGACACACCCACTCGAAGTGCCGGACCTTGGCAATCGCCATCGGATGCACCTCGGTCAGGTGCACCCCGTGCCTCTCCAGGACACGGTACACAAACTTTGTCAATGGGAACCTAAGGTTCCCATAAACAAAGAATGCAGCATATACCCCGATCTTGCCACTGGGGGCATCGTACACAGTCTGGTGGGATTCAGGAAACTCAGGCTCGAGAGACTCGAGCATGAACTTCCTGACGATGTACTGGTACTGATCGACAGGTAGAGCACACTGGCACTCGCCAGCAGTACTCCTATCGTCGGCTACAGCTTCAGCATCATGAGAAGACATTTTTGAAAGAAGAGTGATTTCGGGAAAATGCTTGCCTGAAAAAGGGGAGTATTTGCCGGAAATCACTAAGAAGAAGAAGAGAGGTGAAAGTATGGATTACAAAGAGGCCTCTCTCCCTTTATATACTAATCGCAATTAATGCGGTGAATTTAATGCGGAGGAGAGAGAAATCAACGATGCAATGAAACTATGACACGTGGCAAAAAGCAAGCTGGCAACAGCTGTAGAAAGGACGTGTGCCAGTAATTTCGCGGCCACGCGCCCGAAAAATCACGCCCACGCGCCTGAAAAAGCGACTGGAATGACCATGTTCTGTCACGTCACCATAACTTCCTGCACGTCCTGACAGTCAGAAGAAACCGTCGCACGACGTTTCAGAGGTTTGGACTGTTCTTATCTTTTCACCAACTCTTCGAATTTCAAAATTCAAAATTCGAAAATATTAAAAAGCGGGAAAATACCCCTTACCTTGGCAAACAAGTAACCATAAGCCGGGTGAGGGTACAGTGTAAAGGCAAAACCCTTCACATACCTAGCACCCGCAGGAAACTGAAGCCAAGTAAACCTTGGTGAACAAGTAACCGTAAGACGGATGCGGGTACAGTGTTAAGGCAAAACCCTTCACATACCTAGCACCCGCAGGGAATTGAAGCCAAGTGCCTTGGCAAACAAGTAACCATAAGCCGGGTGCGGGTACAGTGTAAAGGCAAAACCCTTCACATACCTAGCACCCGCAGGGAACTGAAGCCAAGAAAATCTTGGCGAACAAGTAACCGTAAGACGGCCGCGGGTACAGTGTTAAGGCAAAAACCCTTCACATACCTAGCACCCGCAGGGAATTGAAGCCAAGTATTCCTCGGCAACCAAGTAACTACAAGACGGGTGCGGGTACAGTGTAAAGGCAAAACCCTCCACATACCTAGCACCCGCAGGGAATTGACGCCAGGAATACCTTGGAAGTAAAGTAACCGTAAGACGAGCGCAGGTACAGTGTCAAGGCAAAACCCTTCACATACCTAGCACTCCGCTGGGAATTGAAACCAAGAAGGATCTTCTGGGCAATGCTTGCGGAAACGGAAATAACATCCCCGCATAGCGGGAACGTCGAGAACTACGTTGTTGGAAGTTCCAAGATGGAATTGATGGTTTTAACATAATTGATCACTATGTTCAAAACTACCAAAACCTCATGGAAAATACATACAACTGGGACTCAATGCTCCTGACTTGCGAGGAGGTTACAGACCTACCCGCATCATACCCAAAGACCAAGCAGGAAACTCGGGCATTTCTGCAAGTGACAAGGACTTCCGCGGAAAGAATCCCCATGGAAAACCTTACAAAACCCTTTTCAAAACCCTTTGCTCAAGTCCAAAAGTTCACCTCACTTTATTAAACACGCATGAGAAGAACATTGGACTGGGGGGACTTGAAGAGGTAGGTCCCAGCAGAGCCCAGTTGGTCCCGCAAGACTCACCTTAAACAGGGACGTCTGCGCAGAGACCAACTGGATCCGCAGGACCAACCATGCTCAGAGACGTGACGTCCTTACGCGCAGTACGCAAGCTGTTCCCGCAGGAAATGCCTCCCATGGTGAAGGACTCCGCCTGTTCCCGCAGCCTCGGATACAAGCCATTAGGGAAGGCCACCCGCGCAGCATGGCTACACGCACAAGGCACTTAGCTCTCGATCATTCAGTGTCACCTGAAGGAATGAGCAAAGCCGGGAGCAATCCCGCACAGAGGCGGGAGGGGGAATACTCCCGCCCAAATAAGCCAGTCTGTATACTGAAGGACCTTTTACTGTACCTGACGAGGTATGGGCGAAAGATCTGATCAGAGATACGACAGCTCACTGATACAGTACGGCGAGCAGCATGCTCCTGTACTGTATCACTATTAGCCGCTGCCTACTCACCAACTACTGTCATACCACGTGCGTAGCCGGCAGTTGGTGGAAAGGGAATAGTATACAGCAGGCCTGGTCACTATCAGCCGCTACCTACCCACCAACTACCAGCAGGGCACGTGCGTAGGCTACTGTTGATGAACAGGAACACTGTTGCAGCCGGCCATACCTCCTTGGAAACCTACCTTCGGCTATAAATACCCCAAATGGTATGATCATCTCAACACATTACATTATCATATTATTATCATAATATACCTGATATCTGCTCTAGCAATCTCTTAATATACTTTTATATTTAAAGAGCAATCTAGTCTGATTCTCACGCCGGAGGGTGGTCACAAGGAGGAACCCCCCCCCCCTTCTCAGTGACGAGCTCACGGTGTCTGTTTTGCAGGTTATCAGAAGAACCATCTTCTAAGGGTCTAACCCCTCGTGGGAAACAGCTATCCAACCCCCAGGTTACCAGTAATCTGCCCGGGGTCCGGTTAGTGTTTCTTCAGATATCTTGGTAAAACCAATGGTACTCCGGTAAAGCAGGTGGCCCTCCATATGACGATGACGGTCGGCAAACTTAAAAGTATGCTCTAAAATGACTTAAAAATAAATAAAATAAACTAGTTATTATAGGTAATCTATATATATACTATATATAATGTAGCACTTATGGGTAAATTAAGATACCATGTTTTTAAGTAATTTACAATATTTAAATTTTTATGTACACCCTATAAAGCATGTAGCATAGGGGCAAAGTTGTCAATTACAAAATATGGTTTTACATAAATTCAATTTATTAGAAAATGGTTACAATATTAGCCCTTAAACTTTACTAGTCTTTTGTAAATTTAAGAAGTTGTTAAGACTTTTACCCCTCATCTTTACTCATACATTTGACAAGTTTATATATTTTCTTGTTTTTTTTATATATCTCTATATATATTATGTTTAAAGAAAAAACAGAGCTTATCAATGCATGTACTTATCTTTGTCGACGTTTCCATATAAAATTTATTCAATACTGAGGTATGGCTTATAATGTACAAGTCACTGAATCATTAATATACAACTCAAATATACAACTATAAATCAATAAAATGTATAAACACATAAACATGCATTAAAGTACAACCCATGTTCTTAAATTCTGAACCTACAAATTCAGTCCTCCATGTATATAGCTCACATTACAAAAACAAAACAATAAAATCAACTCAAATTAATGTTATACGAATTCATAACCGCTTAACAAAAAGTTTGAAGGCCAAACTTAAACAGTAGTCATAACCGTTAGCAACAGGTTTTCGTTGAAAACCGAAAACGACCAACCAAAAGTTAATGAAAAAAATCAACCGTGAAATCAAGCCAATGACCAGTTTGAATGGTTTTACGGTTTTAAATCAAACAACGAACACCAATAAACTTGTTACATGATTACCAAGGTATATGTTTCCCGCTGTATCACGCGGGAACCCGTCTAGTATTTACTAATATATGGGAGTCATATATCGCTTGATAAAAAAAAACTAGTTTTGGTTAACATAAGTAACCTTTATAAAAGAAATTACCAAGTCCCTTTATCTCAGTTTCCAAGGTTTAAAATAAAGGTACGTGTAAATCGTGTAACGTTGATGGGTTGAATTTTTCAACCCTAATCCGACCCATATACTTATTTATGTAATGTCAAAACCATTAAAAATTGTGTTGTGTTCGTGTCATATTCCAGATCAACCCGTTTTATGTTCATTTACGAATTTATATGAGTAAGATCTCTAGTGAATTAGGAACACTATAAGCAGTTAGTTACATGCTCGGACTCAAACAACACATTTTGATAATTTGGTTATGTTAATTTATTTATTTCTCTCTTATTCACATTAACAAACTTTGGTTTATATATATTTAGCTTGAGGTTAGAATAAACGAATGAGAATAATCACAAAATCAACAATTAAACTAATAAAATAAAGTTGATGAAAGTGAATAATGGATAAAAAGTTAAAAAACATAAATTGATTTCTCTTTTGAAGTTAACTAGTAATTTACCCGCGCGTTGTGCGGCTTTCGGGAGTTGAGGCATTAACTCGACGTGAATTCGGTTAGTTTCGGTTACATATATTACACTACCAAAACATAAACAAAAACAAAAACAAAAACAAAAAACATATAAAAATCGAAGAGGACCAATGGGGTGATTCGATAGGTAAAACTCTGACGTTGGTAAAGCCCAAGCGTTATCGGTCCCATGCGTTGAAGCGGCGAGTCTATGCAAATTTTGTCGGTTTCCGCCATGTTCATTACGCTTTTGGTTATATTTGCTACGGTGACGGAACAAAAGCAAACAAAAAAACACAAACAATATAAATATTGAGGCAGACAATAAGGTGGTGTTAGTCGGTAAAATCAGGTGTTGGTAAAACCCGAGCAATGTCGGTCCCAGGCGTTGAGACGGGTGAGTCTACGTAAATGTGGTCGATTTCCATGATGTTTGTTACAGTACCAGAACTAAAAACAAGTTTGATTGGTTACGTTCGTTACGGTACAAGAAGTAAAACAAATATATATATATATATATATATATATATATATATATATATATTGAGGTGAGCCAATGAGATGGCTTCGGTCGATAAAACCCAGACGTTGGTCAAAATCAGGTGTTGAGGCAATGAGTCTATGCAAAGTTGGTCGGTTTCTGTCATATTCATTATGCTTTTGGTTACATTTGTTACGGTGACAGAACAAAAACAAACACAAAAACACAAACAATATAAATATTGATGCGGGCCTATAAGGTGGTGTCAGTCGGTAAAATCGGATGTTGGTAAAACCCGAGCAATGTCGGTCTCGGGTGTTGAGGCGGGTGACTCTACGTGAATTTGGTCGATTTCCATGATGTTCGTTACGGTACCATAACTAAAACAAAAAATAGATATAAATTGAGGTGGGTCAATTGGGTAACGTTGGTCAAACTCAGGAGTTAAGGCGGTGAGTCTACGCAAATTCGGTTTTTCCGTCACATTCATTACGACACGAAACTAAAACAAAATAGTTCGGTCGGTTAACGTTACGTTTTGGTCGGTTTCGTCACATTCATTACGGTACTGAAACTAAAACAAAAGAGTTCGATCAGTTAGCGTTACGTTTATTATGGTACCAAAACTAAAAAAATAAAAAACAAAATAAAATGACCTACCAAAACTTAAAAAAAAAAAACAAAACAAAATGGTTAGCTGGGACGCCAGCCATCACTTTTACTTATATTAGATAATAGTTATATAAAAAACTTTTAAACAGTTAATTGATCAATATACTTTTTAAATGTATAGTGTTTTTCAGGGCCGACTTAACCATTTTGGAGGCCTGAATGGAAATGAGATTTTGTGGCCCTACATGACAAGTCTGAAAAAATATATATAAACTAGGATAATAACTCGTGTTACACACGGGTGGAAAACATATCAAGAAACAATATAAAATGTAAAAAACATATTCAATCAACACAAATATTTGACATAAGTTTTTTACCAGAAGATATTACAAAAGATGTTAAACTATGTCTATAACATAAAAAAAATACTTTATAAATAAATAATTCAGTAAATAAGGAATAATATAAACATAAATGAACCATTATACCTGAAAAAATAAAAAAACTCATTAGTAACAAATTTTGTAATATTATTTGACAACTAAGCTTACAAATACATACCAGGTTTAAACTTATATTTCACCCGTGTAGAGTTTTCGTTCAAAAACCTTTTGAAACAAAAAATGTCGGTTATAGATGAGACGAAGAATCTGGTTACAAACGATGGGGAGCGTTATGATTTTTGAACGAAGCATGTGCCTTTTAAAAAAATAAACAATGAACAATTTAAACCTAGTAAATTTAATAAGTTTTTTTCATTCTAACAATAATTAGAATAATTAATATCATAATTACATTAATAAGTTACAAAAATATAAAAGTCAATATCATTGATTAAAATTTTATTATGAATATGTGGAAATTAGATTTATAGAACGTTGATGACATAAAAGCCTATGTGGACAACCTATATGAAGGACATGTGGGATAATCATTTTGCTTTAATATATTAGTAAATTAGATGCTCGTTAAATCAGTTACTATTTTTTGACTAATATTATACCAAATAAAGGAACGTTTTAAATATAATAAACTAATATTTTAATTATTGTAACTGTTAGGTTCCTATTCATATATAATAAGATTTTTAAATTGATAGGTCATAAAAATAAATTAATATTAGTGAAACTTGGAAAAAGACGTATTAGGAACAAAAAATCACAATATATAAACATAATTTTAAGTAACAAACATATTAAAAATCATATCGATTAACCGATAATTTAAAAAAAAATCATACCTTTAAACCCTAAATAGATTAAAACATAAATTGATTAATAGGAATAGATTAAATATCAAATCTATTAATCGTTAGTATACAAAATCATGCAGTTAAACCCTAAATCCAATAACAGTGAATCAAGTTGACGTTGTTCTTCACAAAAATCGATTAAACACTAAAATATAAATCATACCTGATACTTGCAAACGATGAACATATTTGATGTTGTTTGGATTATAAAACCGACAAATCATGAACCGGTTATAGATGAGGTGAAGAATCTGGTTACAAACGATGGGGAGCGTTATGATTTAAACCTAGTAAATTTAATAAGTTTTATAATTCTAACAATAATTAGAATAATTAATATCATAATTACATTAGTAAGTTGCAAAAATATAAAAGTCAATATCATTGATTAAAATTTTATTGTGAATATGTGGAAAATAGATTTATGGAAGGTTGATGACATGAAAGCCTATGTGGACAACTTAGGTGAAGGACATGTTGATAAAATTGTGTTGTTTTAATATATTAGTTAGATTAGATGTTGTTCTTCACAAAAATCGATTAAACACTAAAATATAAATCATACGTGATAATTGCAAACGATGAACATATTTGATCTTGTTTGGATTATGAAACCGACAAATCATGAAGAATCGGTTATAAATGAAGCGAAGAATCTGGTTACAAACGATGGGGAGCGTAATGATTTTTGAACGAAGCATGTGCCTTTTAAAAAAGAAACGATGAACAATTTAAACCTAGTAAATTTAGTAAGTTTTTTAATTCTAACAATAATTAGAATAATTAATATTATAATTACATTAATAAGTTACAAAAATATAATAGTCAATATCATTGATTAAATTTTATTGTGAATATGTGGAAATTAGATTTATGGACCGTTGATGACATGAAAGTCTATATGGACAACCTAGGTGAAGGACATGTGGACAAAATTATGTTGTTTTAATATATTAGTTAGATTAGATTATATGCTCGTTAAATCAATTACTATTGTTTGACTAATATTATACCAAAAAAAGGAATGTGTTAAATATAATTAACTAATTTTTTAATAAACATATATAATAAGATTTTCAAATTTTAAATTGATAGGTCATAAAAATAAATTAATATTAGTGAAACTTGGAAAAAGGCGTATTAGGAACAAAAAATCACAATATATAAACATAATTTTAAGTAACAAATATATTAAAAATCATGGTAAAGGATAGAATACAATAATCTTTTATCGTACATTACGTACGCGACACTTTCAACCGATAGATTTTCAAAACCCAAAATCACAATTACACTCATCTGTTCGTCCCTCTCCCTCAATCTGTCTCCTCATCCCTCACCGACACCAGCACACCTCCTTCACCTTCGCTTGCCGGCGCCATCAACACTCTTCGTAACTATCATCACCGTCGACAACGCTCAAGTTTTCCTGTATAAAAATTGATTATAAAATTTATTAGATATATTATCAAAATAGATGATAAAACGTTCTGGTCTATCAAAATTGATTATACACTATAAAATTGTTTTTAATATGTTCAAGTTTTATTAGATATTTATATATATCAAAAACGTTGTATTGGGTGATATAGAAAAAGAATTGCACAGAAAGATGAATTATTCAATAATTTCTTCAAAAAACTCTGTTTTTGTCTCGAAAACAGAGCATGTGTTTGGTAAGAAATTGTACTCAACCCCTGCTCAGTTTTGTGGGAAGGGTCAAGTTCATGAGATCTTGATTGAGTCAATCAACATTTTATGGGATCTTTCTTGTGCTAAATTAGGCTCTTCACCTGAACCCATTGAGAATTACTACTTGGCAGTTGTTGTAAACCAAGAGTTGATCTTTTAATACGTTCAATAATATATCAATATATCTAATGTGTTAAAACGTTTCTATACTATGTATTATAAGGGAAAACGTATTATGATTGGTTATATTACTCAAAACGTATTATAAAAACGTTTTATCAAAATTCGTTATATCACAATTGATTCCTCCAATTGATTATATCAAAACGTATTATATATATATATATATATCAAAACGTATTATCTAAACGTTAGAACGTATTATAATATCAAAAGTATCAAAATTGATTTATATCAAAACGTTTTAATACGTTTTTGGTTTAATATGTTCTGTTTTAATACACAGATATATCAAAACGTTCTTAAAACGTTCTATTAATACATTCTAGTATGAAATAAAATTGATGTCTTCTTATACGTTTTGATAAAACGTTCTTTTAATACGTTCTTGTTTGAAATAAAATTGATTTTTTTAATACGTTTTGATAAAACGTTCTGTTTTATTTGCAGGTAACGAACATTTTTAGGGTTAGATAATTAACTCAATTAGTTTGATATCGATCTGCAAATTAGTTTAATACTGACCGAAGGTTGAATTATATTGATACGGGTTTTGATTGCCGTTCGGAACGGGGGTTTAGGTTTTGATTGCCGGATTTGGGGGAATTTTGAAGAACAGCGATTTGGGGAATTGAAAGACTAGATTTGGGGGAGTATACTTGTACGTTCTGGACGGAATTACCCTTTTGATAACCGCCGTATAGTATCGTATTAATGTATCTAATAATTTAATAGTGTTGAATTGTACGTTCTGGATTATCACATACCTAATGTACGATAAGGTATTAGTGTACGTTAACCGCCCCCTAAAAATAATATCGATTAACCGATAATTTTTTTAAAAAAAAATCATACCTTTAAACCCTAAATAGATTAAAACATAAATTGATTAATAGGAATAGATTAAATATCAAATCTATTAATCGTTAGTATAAAAAATCATGCAGTTAAACCCTAAATCCAATAACAATGAATAAAATTGATGTTGTTCTTCACAAAAATCAATTAAACACTAAAATATAAATCATACTTGATAATTGTAAACGATGAACATATTTGATGTTGTTTGGATTATAAAACCGACAAATCATGAAGAACCGGGTATAGATGAGGCGAAGAATCTGGTTACAAACGATGGGGAGCGTTATGATTTAAACCTAGTAAATTTAATAAGTTTTATAATTCTAATAATAATTAGAATAATTAATATCATAATTACATTAATAAGTTACAAAAATATAAAAGTCAATATCATTGATTAAAATTTTATTATGAATATGTAGAAAATAGATTTATGAAAGGTTGATGACATGAAAGCCTATATAGACAACTTATGTAAATGACATGTTGACAAAATTGTGTTGCTTTAATATATTAGTTAGATTTAAATTTAATGTGTTTTTTTTTGGATTTCGAGGCCTTAATTGTGGGTCTAAAGCCCTTACTCAGTTGCTTGGTTTCGCTGGCCCACATGCTGACCCTGGTGTTCGTTAACAGATCCATCCACTGTTTAAACAGTACAGATCAATCCATAGTTTTTCGTTTACAAAACTTCAGGAAAACCAAGACAAATTATTTTGCATGTCACGTGCAAATCTTTTTTCCCATTTCTAGGTTTATATTTCATATTTGTACTATCTTTTTTAAGATTTCTGCCTGACTGAAAGTCTGAAACCATTTTTTTCATTAGGCTTATTGACAAAGCCCACGTATGCAACTTCAATAGTCATGCATTTGGAACCTTCTGCCTTTTTGGGCTTCATCAGGGCCTTTTGGGCTTGCTAGTATGACACATACCCCCCCCAACTTTTTGGCTCATAGTGGGAAAACAATATCATATAGAGTTTTTTTTATTGTTTTTTTTGGGTCTTCTATTTATTAATTATTAATATTTGACACTTATAATTATCATGAACAAACTTATTTTAATTATTTAATCGTATAACAATAATAATTAAAATGAGTGAACATAAAAAAAAGCCATTTTCCAACGCATTTAGTTGATGTACTATGAAGAAATCATCATACAATTACAATCAATGTTTTCCCAAAAGCAGGTGACAAAACCATGATAGGTGCTACCCCACATACAAAAGCAAAGGGGGGAAAAATAGAAGAGACGTCATTTATTGTTACAACTAACAAAAATATATATAAAAAACTTTTGAATTATCTTTATTAGATTCATTTACTAGTTCACTAATCGAGTGTCCTTTATGCCAAAAATGAACAACGCTATGATCCATCAAGCTATGAGTCGTAAAAGGTACATCAATAGGGGTAGACTTCTAAGGAAAATTCACACCTCTAAACATATTGATAACTTTTAAGTATATTAGTTGGGTATAACTTTTCTGGTTTCACGATATGATACAAAACATCGTGAAAAAGTTGAAAAGATGAGCGTGGTTTTAATGCGTGAAACTTAACATGGAAAACATGATTCTATTAAAGTGAGGAAAGTTACTTGTTTCATCACACCATGTAATACAAGGGCATTTGCTATTGATCTTTATTTTTAATTTGGGTTAGAGTTGTTGATCCGAGCCTTTTTTTCTTTCTTTTTTTCCCAAAGAAACAATAAAAAAGGATTAATGAGTATAATGATGAAGTGTTTTCTTTATAGTACATTTGGTTTGTGTATTGAACATTTGTATTGTATTGTTCGTGTTAGAGGCCTATGATAGAGGTGTTTGAGTCTCAGTTTGCCTATTTACGTTTTTTTCTCAATGTAAAGCACCAACTTTAGTAATTGGATCTTTAGACATTAGGGCGGGCATTTTTGTGGGTCGTACAAAAGATAAGAGAGAAATTTACTAGGCAGCTTAGGAAAAGGTCTCGGGTCATGAAGAGGTAGGTCCCAGCAGAGCCCAGTTGGACCCGCAAGACTCACCTTAAACAGGGACGTCTGCGCAGAAACCAACTGGATCCGCAGGACCAACCATGCTCAGAGACGTGACGTCCTTACGCGCAGTACGCAAGCTGGTCCCGCAGGAAATGCCTCCCAATGGTGAAGGACTCCGCCTGTCCCCGCAGCATCGGATACAAGCCATTAGGGAAGGCCACCCGCGCAGCAAGGCTACACGCACAAGGCACTTAGCTCTCAATCATTCCGTGTCACCTGAAGGAATGAGCGAAGCCGGGAACAATCCCGCACAAGGGCGGGAGGGGGAATACTCCCGCCCAAATAAGCCAGTCCGTACGATACGGGAAGATCTTTTGTACTGTACCTGACGAGGTATGGGAAAAAGATCTGACTAAAGATACGACAGCTTATGGACAACAGTATGGCGAGCAGCATGCTCCTACACTGTATGTCACTATTATCCGCTGCCTACTCACCAACTCTTGTCATACCACGTGCGTAGCCGGCAGTTGGTGGAAAAGGAATAGTATACAGCAGGCCTGGTCGCTATCAGCCGCTACCTACCCACCAACCACCAGCAGGGCACGTGCGTAGGCTACTGTTGGTGGAACAGGAACACTGTTGCAGCGAGCCATACCTCCTTGGAAACCCACCTTCGGCTATAAATACCCCAAATGTTATGATCATCTCATCTCATCACATTATCATCATATCTTATCTTATATCATCATATTATACCTGATATCTGCTCTAGCAATCTCTTAATATACTTTTATATTTAAAGAGCAATCTAGTCTGATTCTCACGCCGGAGGGTGGTCACAAGGAGAAACCCCCCCTTCTCAGTGACGAGCTCACGGTGTCTGTTTTGCAGGTTATCAGAAGAACCATCTTCTCAGGGTCTAACCCCTCGTGGGAAACATCTCTCTAACCCCCAGGTTACCAGTAATCTGTCCGGGGTCCGGTTAGTGTTTCTTCATTGGCGCCATCCGTGCATAAAGCTAGAACTACATTTTTCTCCAGTTTTTTCAAACTTCTACAAAGATGGTTAGAGAAATTCCGGTAACCACAACCCCAGCTACTGGGGGGAATACCGGTAACACAGTTTTTACAAACACTACCCCGGTTACCCAAGCCGGGGCAAGTGAAGTAAATTTTACGAACACTACCCCAGTTACTCATGCTGGGGCAAGTGCAGTAAATGATCGCCTACTGGGATCCACTGATACCCAGGTTGAGAAACGAAGACTCCCCCGCCAAACTCTCGATGAAGTTAAGGCATGGGCGGAGACACGACAAAAGGAATTCCAGGCTGAGTTGGACGAACGCTTGCGTTCCGTACAACAGGCCGACGAATTCGAATACTGGGAGGATGACTCGGAGGAATCCGACTCCGACGCGAACCCTCGCCATAGGGCAAAAGGGAAGCGTAAGGAAATGGAATCCCAACCGAAAAGGCATTTTGGACAAGCCTTCAAACCAAAAAGCACAGGTGGAAGTCCACGAGACTTCTCCAAAACGTTCAGACCAAACGTTGCAAATGCGGGAACGTCCAAATTTGCAAGGGACATTGCAGAAGCAATCGCCCCAAAGAGTGCCAAACAAATGCCTAACATAGGCACATATGACGGTATATCTGATCCAGACGATCATTTGAACAGGTTCATAGCGGGGGCAACCGTCAGCAATTGGACGGAACCTACGTGGTGTTACATGTTCCAAATGACGCTTGTTGGGGCTGCTAGAGCTTGGTTTGATCGTCTACCGGTCAACCACATCTACGACTGGGCAGACTTCCAGCAGAAGTTTAGCCAACACTTCAGCCAGCAACGGAAGTATACCGAGGAGCAATGGACAATCCTCAAATGCATACGAGAAGAAGATGAATCTCTGCCAAACTTCATCACTCGCTTCAACTCAAAGAAGCTAAGTTTGGGCAATATCAGCGAAGATCTTGTTCGCGCTGCCTTCATCCAGGGCGCGCATGACCCAGAGCTCATCCGCACCCTAACGGGTAAAGATGGCATGCCATCCACATGGGATGCCATCATGACAGCAGCAAAACGCTATGCGGAAACGGAGAAGCAACTGGGTAGAGATCTCCCACAGAGCACAAACCTCTACACTCAGAAGACGAGAGAAGACAACGTCCTCACTGCCCGACTAAATAAAAAGCGGAAGCTAGACATTTGGCAGTCAAGGGTAAACTTTGACACCTCATCCGGCTTGCAACATCGATTGGGCGGAAGGGATAATGTACAGCCGCACCGGAACTCCAGATGGACGCCACTCACCAAAAGCGTCACTGAGATATTCGCCACTGAAGAGCTCCCGTGGCCAAAGCCTCCAATAATCCGACATCGTCACGATGCTGATCGGAGCAAATACCGTGACTTTCACAAGACAAAAGGCCACAACACTGAAGAATGCATAGACGTAAAAGACATGGTCGAAGCATTTGTCAGAGATGGGACGCTCGCGCACCTCGTGGCGCAATAAAGGCTGAGCAGGCGGGTGCGTGTAGAACCCCAGCTGGGGAAAACACGAATAAAAATTCCAGCTTCAATATCGAGACTACATGCTGCGTAAAGAACGAGATCCCGAACCAGGTGCGTATCGGCTCGATGGCACTCCCATCCCAACAACATGGAAGGGAGCTCATTTACACAGTTTGCATGTAAATCAATTCCAATTTGTAAAGAAAAGGCCAAGAGCCACTTCTAATGGAAATGATTCTCTTTAGAACATCGAAGCTGATGATTTTACATTTATACTTTTCTGAACACTAATATGTCGGCTTTCACCGCATAATTATGTGAAGAATCGTGGCATGGGGAAGACGGCAAAAGACCGCATAAACCCAAAAAGGACAAAACCTTCACGCAGGTCAGTTGAAGGGGAAAAGTTCAGCACCCAAAAATGAAAGTGCCGGTCTATCCGCACGAATCATAATGAGGAAACTGAACAATAACCTATCAACAACCGCGCGTCGAACGGTTAAACTATGCAACACTGGTGACGGCATTCACATTACGAGAAGTCGTTGCGTGGGAAGGCGGTCCTACCCGCACAAACCCAATAACGTGACAAACCTTCACGCAGGTCAGTTGAAGGGGAAGAGTTCAATTATCCCATTAAATGAAAGTGCCGGTCTATCCGCATGAATCATGAAAGGAAACCGACACACCAACCTATTGACAACCGCGCGTCGAACGGTTCAAAACAAAATTCTTAAAAGGATGAGGAAAACCTACACGCAGGTCAGATAAGGGTAAAGTTTTGCCATCCTACTAAGTGCAAGTGACGGTTCTACCCGCACAATCACGAAAGAGGAAGCAAAACTTCACACCTATTATCAACCACGTTCAAAGGTTAACTTATCCTCAAAGGATGAGGAAAACCTACACGCAGGTCAGATAAGGGTAAAGTTTTGCCATCCTACTAAGTGCAAGTGACGGTTCTACCCGCACAATCACGAAAGAGGAAGCAAAACTTCACACCTATTATCAACCACGTTCAAAGGTTAACTTATCCTCAAAGGATGAGGAAAACCTACACGCAGGTCAGATAAGGGTAAAGTTTTGCCATCCTACTAAGTGCAAGTGACGGTTCTATCCGCACAATCACGAAAGAGGAAGCAAAACTTCACACCTATTATCAACCACGTTCAAAGGTTAACTTATCCTCAAAAGATGAGGAAAACCTACACGCAGGTCAGATGAAGGTTAAAGTTTAGCCAGCCTACTAAGTGCAAGTGACGGTTCTACCCGCACAATCACGAAAGAGGAAGCAAAACTTTAACCCATTATCAACCACGTTCAACAGGTTAACTTATTCTAAACACTTGGAAAATTGCTAATTTAAACTAAGTATGCAAGTCATAAGTTTATAAAGCAAGAAACCCAAAGAAGGAAATAACAATCTTATACGCAAAAAGATTTATATTTCACAAACGAATTATTACAAGAATGGCCGGGCAACTACCCGCCTACGAAAAGAAAATAAATACATCTGTACAAGCTAAAACTATCCTAGCAGTGGGAAGGGATCTTCAGGATCAGGCTTCAGGGCCACTTCCACTTGGACCAGCCCCATCAGTAGAGCGTGGCAGTTCAAGGAAAGCTTTGAGGATAGCTAGCCCATCATCAGCAGCAGCGACTTCCTTCACCTTCTCCACCACCGGATGCGGGAAGGCGGCATATTGGTTCACCGCTTGGTCATATGCAGCTTCGGTGTCCACATCGAACAAAGGGAAGTTGGAAGGCGGGACGCCTTTCTCAACGAACCCTAGACCAAGCAGGAAGCCGGCCCTTTCCCCATCCTCATGAGAAGCGTTGAGGGCTGCGCTCATGGCATCATCGTAAGTAGTCTCTGAGAAGACCCGATGCACAACCTACAAAGAAAATACAAGTGTCAAACACCTTTTCTATGTACAAAGGAAAGCGTGAAGACGTAAAGCTAAACATACCTGAGTCAACGCTTCTTGAAGAAGCCATTCCTTGGCAACCAGAGCTTCTTGGAGGGCGGCTTGAGCTTGGGTGCGGGCGCGTTCGGCTTCGCTTTTGTTAAGGTTGGCAAGTAGCACTTCCTTTGCAGCAGCCTCTTCAACGCCCTTAAGCTTCCGCTCGGTGTGGTCAAGCACGCCCCTCTGGTCCAGGATCTCTTGGAGTTTCTTGGCATCTTCCATTGCCAAGGCATCATGAGCACGTTGGAGAGCCTCTAATTTGGCCTTGAGCTCCTCATTCTCCACGCGTAAAGGCTCAGCAACGGCTTCAGCTTTGGTGGCCCTCTCGGTTGCGTTCCTCGCAGTCTCCTTAGCCAGCCGAAGCTGTTCGTTAACAGCTTGGGCAGCCTTGGAGCGGGCCTCGAGTCGCGCTTGAACCTCAACCTCGAGGGCCTTGAAGGCCTTCTCCTTCTTCGCAGCAGCTGCGGCCAACTGTTGGTTCTCCTCCCGAAGAGCCCGCGCTTGAGATATTTCCTTGGCGCGAGCTGCTTTTAACTTGTCGTTTTCACGACAAAGCAGCTCGACGCGCGGCTGCATCCGGGCCTGGAGAACCCGAAGCTCATTGGTTAGCCTACCCTCCTGGTAGCTAGCCATGGCTTCCCCCAACGCACCATGGGGAGCAGCGTGGCGAGCCCATTCCACGCACTCCACAGGGGTACGAAGGGTTGTTCCTCGGCGGATGTTCCATCGCGGAACATACACTTCATTGGAATCCGACACTGCAAAAGAAACAAAGCAGTTAGGAAAAGATGAAGAAAAATATAAAGGCCAAAAGAACCCTACGCACCTGTAGGGTCGATCACAGGCCGATAGCCACCGAACCCATCACCTGAACCTAAGGGAAATCCATCCAAAAGGTCGGGCAGATGGGAAGGTGACAAAGATTGGCGAGTACTCCCATGCGTACCTGATGGGCCGGCTGTCGGTGCCGGTGGCGGGGGCATGGTGGCAGCCGCCGCAGTCGCTACCGCAGAATCCGCAGCAATCGTAACCGCCGGCTCGGTGAAGGATGCTGTAAAAATCGCACTCACGGCCGGCGGTGACGTCAACTCGGCTGGAACAGTCGGCTCAGAGTGAGCAACTGAACCAGCGGGAGCAGGCGCAGGCGCCTGGGTCGTCGCCTCAGGTAGGCTGACCGAGCCTACCGTCATCGGCGGAGGGGTACTCCTCTGCGCTCCACCCTGGAATGCGTCAACATCCACGCCTGCACAAGAAGATAAGTGTTTCAATAAATTTATAAAGTGACAAATCTACAAAAATAAGGATGTTTGTACTTACGGGTTTTCTTGAGCCTGAACGTACGGACGAGCGGGGACGAGCCCGATGGAACCGGTCTCTTGATGCCGGTCACCGTCGTCGTCGTTGGTTCTCCGGAGGTAACAGTCGTAGCCTCCGGAGCAGTAGTCTTCTCACCACCGGGGTTCCCCGCCACCTCTTCACTATCTGACTCGGTGTCAGATAGAAGCACCGGATCAGCTGTGGAGGCCACCTTCTCCTTCCATTTCCCGCCGGCAGCCTTCTTCTTCCGCACCAGCGGAGGACCATCTGCGGATTCCTCAGAAGAAGACAGGATGTCAGGAATTCCAGCAGCGGGTACAGCATTGAGGGGTTGAGGATAGAGTATCGCCTTACCTGGCCGCCGTTGGCTCAGGATCTCGTGGCCCAGCGGATAGACCTCCACAAACCGATCCGCCGTTTGTTCCAGGATGGGCAACTCGTTCTCGTCTAGAGCACGAGTACCCACCCGCACGGGACCGTCAGCTTCCCGCGGGTACAGGAGCGACTCCAAATCGTTCCCCTCTGAAAGAAAAGAAACAGTTAGAAGACAAACTCATATCAGCAAGAAAGACAAGACATACCATAAGGAATAGAGTTCAAACCGTATTCGAGAAGGATGGGAAACCGAGACGCCTCCTTCCATACCCGGCTCATCCCCAGCATCACCATCCCGGACTCCGCAAACCGGTAAACCGGAGATTGGACCCGGGATATCTTCGCGAACCATTCCGCCTCCTGGTAGTTGGAAGCGTGAAGGCTCGGAAGCGCTTGCCCCTTCTTAAACTTCATGGCAATAGGGATGGCGCGGGCAGAAATGTAGAAGAACTCCCGCTTCCACGATCGGAGACTGCGCTCGGTCACGCAAATCTTCAAACCCTTAATACGGGTTGTCAGGGTGTACCACCCCTGGATGCACCTCCAAGTATAGAAGGTTATCAGGCGGTCCACATAGGGCTCAATACCCAGAATCCGGCACACCCACTCGAAGTGCCGGATCTTGGCAATCGCCATCGGATGCACCTCGGTCAGGTGCACACCGTGCCTCTCCAGGACACGGTACACAAACTTTGTCAATGGAAACCTAAGGTTCCCATAAACAAAGAATGCAGCATATACCCCGATCTTGCCACTGGGGGCATCGTACACAGTCTGGTGGGGTTCAGGAAACTCAGGCTCAAGAGACTCAAGCATGAATTTCCTGACGACATACTGGTACTGATCGACAGGTAGAGCACACTGGCACTCGCCAGCAGTACTCCTATCGTCGGCTACAGCTTCAACATCATGGGAAGACATATTGCAGAGGAAGAAGAAACGATTTCGGAGGAATGCTCAACTGAATAAGGGAGTATTCACCAGAAATCGCCTTAGAGATGAAGAGAAGAAGTGAAGATGTGAATTACAAAGGACCCTCTTCCCCTTTATATAGTGATCGCAATTAATGCGGTGAATTTAATGCGAAGGAGAGAGAAATTGAAGGTGCAATGAAACCGTGACATGTGGCACCGGGCAAGCTGGCAACAGCTGTTGGCAGGACGAGTGCCATTAATTTCGCGGCCACGCGCCCGAAAAATCGCGCCCACGCGCCGTAAAAAGCGTCTGGAATGACCATATAATGTCACGTCACCATAACTTCTTGCACGTCCTGACACAGTCAGAAGAAACCGTCGCACGACGTTTCAGAGGTTTGGACTGTTCCTATCTTTCCACCAACCTTTCGAATTTCAAAATTCAAAATTTAAAAATATTAAAAAGTAAGAGGGAAAATACTCCTTACCTTGGCAAACAAGTAACCGTAAGACGGATGCGGGTACAGTGTAAAGGCAAAACCCTTCACATACCTAGCACCCGCAGGGAATTGAAGCCAAGTAAAACCTTGGCAAACAAGTAACCGTAAGACGGATGCGGGTACAGTGTAAAGGCAAAACCCTTCACATACCTAGCACCCGCAGGGAATTGAAGCCAAGTAAAACCTTGGCAAACAAGTAACCGTAAGACGGATGCGGGTACAGTGTAAAGGCAAAACCCTTCACATACCTAGCACCCGCAGGGAATTGAAGCCAAATATTCCTCGGCAACCAAGTAACTATAAGACGGGTGCGGGTACAGTGTAAAGGCAAAACCCTTCACATACCTAGCACCCGCAGGGAATTGACGCCAGGAATACCTTGGAAGTAAAGTAACCGTAAGACGAGCGCTGGTACAGTGTTAAGGCAAAACCCTTCACATACCTAGCGCTCCGCTGGGAATTGAAACCAAGAAGGATCTTCTAGGCAATGCTTGCGGAAACGGAAATAACATCCCCGCATAGCGGGAACGTCGAGAACTACGTTGCTTGAAGCTCCAGGATGGAATTGGTGGTTTTAACATAATTGATCACTATGTTCAAAACCACCAAAACCTCATGGAGAGTCCACACAAGTGGGACTCAACGCTCCTGACTTGCGAGGAGGTTACAGACCTACCCGCATCATACCCAAAGACCAAGCAGGAAACTCGGGAATTTCTGCAAGTGACAAGGACTTCCGCGGGAAGAATACCCATGGAAAACCTTAAAAAACCCTTTTCAAAACCCTTTGCTTAAGTCCAAAAGTTCACCTCACTTTATTAAACACGCATGAGAAGAACATTGGACTGGGGGGACTTGAAGAGGTAGGTCCCAGCAGAGCCCAGTTGGACCCGCAAGACTCACCTTAAACAGGGACGTCTGCGCAGAAACCAACTGGATCCGCAGGACCAACCATGCTCAGAGACGTGACGTCCTTACGCGCAGTACGCAAGCTGGTCCCGCAGGAAATGCCTCCCAATGGTGGACTCCGCCTGTCCCCGCAGCCTCGGATACAAGCCATTAGGGAAGGCCACCCGCGCAGCAAGGCTACACGCACAAGGCACTTAGCTCTCAATCATTCAGTGTCACCTGAAGGAATGAGCGAAGCCGGGAACAATCCCGCACAAGGGCGGGAGGGGGAATACTCCCGCCCAAATAAGCCAGTCCGTACGATACGGGAAGATCTTCTGTACTGTACCTGACGAGGTATGGGAAAAAGATCTGACTAAAGATACGACAGCTTATGGACAACAGTATGGCGAGCAGCATGCTCCTACACTGTATGTCACTATTAGCCGCTGCCTACTCACCAACTCTTGTCATACCACGTGCGTAGCCGGCAGTTGGTGGAAAAGGAATAGTATACAGCAGGCCTGGTCGCTATCAGCCGCTACCTACCCACCAACCACCAGCAGGGCACGTGCGTAGGCTACTGTTGGTGGAACAGGAACACTGTTGCAGCCGGCCATACCTCCTTGGAAACCCACCTTCGGCTATAAATACCCCAAATGGTATGATCATCTCATCTCATCACATTATCATCATATCTTATCTTATATCATCATATTATACCTGATATCTGCTCTAGCAATCTCTTAATATACTTTTATATTTAAAGAGCAATCTACTCTGATTCTCACGCCGGAGGGTGGTCACAAGGAGGAACCCCCCCCTTCTCAGTGACGAGCTCACGGTGTCTGTTTTGCAGGTTATCAGAAGAACCATCTTCTCAGGGTCTAACCCCTCGTGGGAAACATCTCTCTAACCCCCAGGTTACCAGTAATCTGTCCGGGGTCCGGTTAGTGTTTCTTCAGGTCATAAAAAAGTTGGCGGGCTTGGTCTAGGATGCTTGAGAGAAATAAAATATCAGCTAGCCTTCTAGCAAAATGGTGGTGAGATGCAAGAAAGAATCAAATAGACTATGGATGGGAGTTATATTTTGTATTCATTCGTCAAAAAGTCGTCTTAACACTGTTCGTTGCAAATCGGTTGTTTAAGGAAGTTCAGTGCAATATAACAAGAACTGAGACCAAGTGAACGACCCGGCTAAAAAAATGTCAATTTTATGACCTTAATTAGTACAAGAGCCGTGTTGATGGAGTTGTATGGAAGTGGTCTTGGTCTAAAACCCTTTTTGGTTGTAGAGGTAAAGGAATTATATGACTGCCTTGACCTCCTAAAGCAAATGTTAGTTTCGCGAAACATGGATAAACGATAGTGCTGAGGTGAATCAAATGGCTCATTCTTGCTTAAGTCTCTTCGATTATTGTTCAACAATCCGATAGGTCCACATCAAAATGATATAGTGTAACGGAGTAGGGGGGGGGGTTCACATATAAGTGAATATCTTTATGTTTTCGTGAAGGGCTGAGGTGAATCGTATTCCTATCTTTGATGATCTCCCAAAAAGAAATGTGGTAATAAGCTTGATTAAGTTTCCCCCTTTGCAAAGACATCCCATAAACAACCGATGTTCTACTCACATTGTGTTGCACAAAGATAACTATTTGGCAATTAATCTGCAAGATCCAAACATTTATGTTTTATCTACTCACGATATCCATGATTTCCATAAAGCCTAATTCCTAAATCATTGAAATAGAAGTTTACTCATGCAGTGATTCTTACCTCTTATTGATGTTATCAAAAGTTAAGAAATTAGACGGTTTTCAAGCTCATAATGGAAGTCTGAGAAACAAGCTTCATGTGTATAAATCAAATAGCAAAACTAAACTCTTTATCGTATAAAGATCGAGGTAGATTTAACTCTTAAAATACATACCTATTATGAGTATTTTTCGCTTGAAAAATTTTACATCATTGTTAGTCTCTCATTTTTATTTTTTTTAATAGCCAAAGGTTACACCATACAGGCTCGATTAAACCAATGATCTTCTATTCACACATTGTGTTAACTTTTTTTATAAAAATTATTGAGACTTGATGTTTCATGTGACTCGGGTTTAATATCTGTCAACATCATTTATTTTAGCGGCACAAGGTGATGATTAAAGACTAAGCAAATATGTGACGTTCACTAATTGGATCATTGAATTGAACGAGCTTTATCTCACCGCACTGTCATGCATTCAGGCATGTGTTCACATGTTAGGTGAGGGTTTTTATCGAATCAAAAGACAAGTATATCATGATGTAATGAATTTCGTCAATAGCCCATTTAAAAAATTCGTTAGCTGTTATAAAAAAAAAAATTAAAATTAACCATCATAATATATTCCTGAAAACAAGATATTATAATAATTATCCATATATATGAAATTGGCAACAAAACCCTAATTCTTTTTCCTCACTCCCCAAACCCTAACCAACCCACCCACCCACCCACCACTCAAACCCATTGCCTACCTTCCTCTTTCATCTTTCACTACACACACCACCAAAACCTTCTTTCTTCATATCACTTTAGGCTTCCAAAATGGTGGCTGATAAGGGCAAAAAACCCAAAATTGGAGACAAAATCGACGACCAAAACGATGAACAAATCGACACTGAGCTTGTGTTAACCATCGAAAAGCTCCAGGAGATCCAAGATGAGCTTGAAAAGGTACAACCTTTTTTCTTGTTTTTGTTAAATTAACAATCTTTATGCTTGATTTGAACCAAATTGAGGTTGATTATTACAAATTGTTATCTGGGTATGCTTAAAGATTCTTTATAATCATGTATTTGCCAACAATGTTTCACCTTTTAGCAGAAATTTGTTACATTTGTACCCAATTTGTTGTGGGTTCAGATATTAATGAAAAGTCACCCCTGGGGGGGAGGGTTGTTAAATTAACAATCTTTATGCTTGATTTGAACCAACTTGAGGTTCATAATTACAAATTGTCATCTGGGTATGCTTAAAGACTCTTTATAGTCATGTATTTGTCAACAATTCTCACCTTTTAGCAGATATTTGTTACATTTGTACCAAATTTGGTTAATTTGTTGTTTAATGGGTAAATTGGTGTGTAAGTTTTGTGGGTCCAGATTAATGGAAAGGTGTTAAATTAACAATCTTTATACTTGATTTGAACCAAACTGAGGTTGATAATTACAAATTGTTATCTGGATATGCTTAAAGATTCTTTATAATTATATATCTGTAAAGAATTTTTCACCTTTTAGCAGAAATTTGTTACATTTGCACCCAATTTGTTGCGTGTTCTGAAATTTGTTAATTTGTTGTTTGATGAGCAAATTGGTGTGTAATTTGTGTTGGTTTAGATTAATGAGAAGGCAAGTGATGAAGTGTTGGAAGTGGAGCAGAAGTTTAATGAGGTTAGGAAGCCGGTTTATGATAAACGGAGCGAAATCATCAAGTCAATTCCTGATTTCTGGCTGACTGCTGTGAGTAATTATGACTTGTATTTTGTTATGATGGTGTTTTTGATCTGTTTTGAGTCTGATCTGTTTTTGTTTATGCAGTTCTTGAGTCACCCTGTTCTCTCTGATCTTCTCAATGAAGAAGACCAAAAGGTGAATCCTTACGTTTAGTTTAATGATTATGTAGCCCGCTTAAGATTCACTAAATAAGTAAATAATTATCTTGTTATGTTTATTTTTTCCTAGATCTTTAAGCATTTGACCTCTATTGAAGTGGAAGATTTCAAAGATATGAAGTCGGGCTATTCCATCGCGTTTGTGAGTTATTCGTTTCTTATGATGCTATTTGATTGTTTAATTAGTGTTAATTTATTAATTTATTTGTGTGATTTTATTTATACCTTATTCAGAACTTCAGTCCGAACCTGTATTTTGAAGACACAAAACTCAACAAGACTTTTATCTTCCTTGATGAGGGAACAACCAAAATCACTTCAACCCCTATTAAGTGGAAAGAGGGCATGGTAAATTGTTTTACCAATACATTTATTAACAAATACTTTAATAGCTCGAGCATGTTTTTGGGTAGTTATGTTTCTTTTTGTGCAGGGCGTTTCAAATGGAGTTGCACATGAGAAAAATGGAAATAAGAGGCCTCATGAAGAGGACAGGTACTTTTGTAAATTTTTTATTGAATATCCATTATTTTTTACTAAAAAACATATTTATTTGGCGATATCTTGTTATACTGAGTAATTATTTATTCTTCCCATTTTATATTTTTGTGTAGTTTTTTTGGCTGGTTCAGTGAAAGCCAACAGAACGAAGACATGGAAGAAATTCATGATGAGGTATGTTTATTTCGACTTGCATTCATTTAGCTTTAATAATATCTCGTTAATGCTATAACGGCATCTTTGATGTTTCATTTTGCAGGTTGCTGAAATAATCAAGGAGGATTTATGGACTAATCCGTTAACATATTTCAGCAATGTAATTTCTTATACGACATCCGATATTCATTTTCTTGTTATTTTTACCTTTTTACCTCTGCTAATCTTTTGTTGCATTGCACAATTTTTTTGTTAAAGGATGCTGACGAGGAAGAATTTGATGGTGACGAAGAGGTAATATTCCCACAATTTTGCTGATATTTAAGGGTTTGTTTTATATTTTTTTAAAGATGGATCTAACGTCTAGATGTCAACAGGAGAATGGGACTGAAGATGAAGATGAGGATCAGGAGGAATGAAGGAAACTGAACGAGTTTGTGTAAAGTGGATCTTTAAAAAGTTGCAGAAGGTTTCAGGTTTAGTGGTATGTTGGCTATAACAAAACGGTTCATCGTGGTCGGTCCATAGGTTTATAGTTAATTATCTACCTTTTTCTCTTTCTAAATATGTGCCCAAACTGCAATTTTGGACTACGCTGCCGGTTTAAGAATGAAAAACCTAGATGTTCAGGGTGGAACGGGTTTATGAAGAAAGAAGCGGTCTTGGGTTGATTATTTTGAGTTCATGTGCTTTGTATGTTATGCTTTGTGTTCTGGCGGTTTGTCGTTAGCATGTTGTTGGATTAGTCATAAGTAATGGATGTTAAAAAATCGTTAGAAACGTAAAAACCACCCAAACTGAGCTAAATTGTTTGGCTTATTGTTCGAAAAAACAGGTTTTACGATTCAGTTTACTGTTTGAAAATCAGGTTTTAAGGTTGGAACCGGCCATGGGATAAACCGAAACTGACTGAGATGTTAAAAGTGTTTTTTTTAAATGCATATAACTTTAAAAAAAAGCAGACATAAATTAAAATTTCTCAGGTATACGAGTCTAACTATTCCTTTACGTTATGTATTTTTAGTTACAATGTGTATAGATTATTAATTTTATTGATTGTGGTTTTTTTTTTAATTTTCAGTTGCCGGTTTGGTTTAGCTTTATAGAAAGCTTAGGGGCTGTTTGGGATTCCTTATTTTCGCCTCCTTATAACTTATAAGGAGAAGTCATAAGTTGCAAATGTGTAACTTATTAACATTTCCTTTCACATAATAAGGAAACCCAAACACTTTTTTTTAACTTACCATAAGTTATAAGTTATAAGGAGGTAAAAATAAGGAATCCCAAACACCCCCTTAGTTGCCGGTTTAGTTTAAAAATTTTCATTAATGCCGGTCCTAACAATTGATGCGATTGGTACGATACCCATATTGCTACCGCAAGTATGCGTACCGAATAACAATAAAGTTGAATACCGTGTACCGTACCGAAGTTATTGGTATGGTACAGGTGAAAGTATTAGTAGAGTACCTAGCTAAGAATATTCCCAGCCCGTTCCCTATCATATATCCATATATATATATATCATATAATTATATTAAAAAAGACTGTATTTTCTCTTCTGTTCAATTAAATAATATTTATTATTATATTTTCTCTCTCACATTCCTAGCTCGTTCCCTACCATATATTCATATATATCATATAATTATATTAAAAAAACACTGTATTTTCTCTTTTCTGTTCAATTAAATAACATTTTTTTATACCTTTATCATTATATTATATTTTCTTTTTCATTCACTCACAGTCACTTTCAAAAAATATTTGAAAATTATATGGTATGAACAGTGAAACCCCAAATTTAACTTTTTCGTATAATATTTTCTCTCTACTCTATTCACAACCACTCATAACCATACCATATAATTTACAGATTTCTCTCACATATTTTTAAGGAATAGGTTGAGAATGCTCTAAAGTGCCACTTTGTTTTTTTTTTTTTGTATTCCTCAAATTTCTAATGATCTTGGGTACTGGAATAAGTTGAATCGGTTCGGGTACCAGTACCCTATGGGTACCAACTACCAAATTGGATAAATTGGTATGGGTACTGTACCAACATTTAATAAACCATAATTCTAAAACCGAAATACCACCACCAAAGCATAATACCAGCCGTCTACATATTCCGAACGGGTACAATATATTCTCGGTTGGACCTTTTTTTAGATATAAAATGCGAAGTTTCCCAATAAAAACCTCTACATATTTCAAAACAAAATACATAATTACCCATACTCGTAAGTAGCGAATACTGAAATTCTAAAATCTTGATACCGATATCTGTATCGAAAAGGCTAAATCAAAATGCGTACGGGTATTAGGAAAAGAAATTTCCGTTGATCAAATTTTGTATTTGATTCATTTGAATATTGCATTACAGCGTTTGAAAGAACGGTCACAATATTCTTTAAATCGAATAGTATCGAAAGGGGCAGGAGACAAGAGCTAAAAACAAAATACAAATTTGATCCATCAGTCTACGTGCAATATTTTTAGGAGTATAGCACAAAAACAAAAATGTACGTCAGCCCATTTAAATAATCTCTAGAATAGATACAACAAAAAGTTAAAACATGTTTTGTAGTTTTCATGGAAACAAAAATATGGTTACCTAACGCTTTGTTACAAAATTTTTTTTAAAAAAAGGTGCAACAAAACCCAAAAAATTAAATGTTACCAAATTGGATTCAATATCTCTACTGAAAATAAACCGGTTAACCGAACCGACTCGAAAATCAAACCGAAACCGAACCGGTTTGTAACGATTATGTAGAAAACGGTTTGGAACCGATTGAAACCATAGGTTCGGAACCGGTTTGTTATTTTCTCCACCAAAACTGGTTCCAAACCGGTTACCAAACCGAAACCGATCAAAACTCGAACCGAAACCGATAATAAACTGGTTTTGACTGGTTCTTAACCAAACCGAACTGATTTCAACCCAAACTGATTTTAAGTTTTAAATCAATGAAATTGCCTCATATAATCCAATACACACTAATGGGAAGTCATGTGGTGGATTGATGTTAAGATCAAAGGAACATAAATTTATAAACCTCATATCCTTTTTAGGCGTCAACATGGAAGAAGAGGCTTGTAGTATGGGACCAACTACGTATCTAACCAATTTGAAGTATGGGATCAATTAAGTATCTAACCAATTAAATAATAGTTGTGTTGTTTGTTAAATATTACGCATTTCGACAGTAAAGTTAGTAAAACCCCCACACCTACATGGCGCGGGGCATCATCCACCTTTTAGTTACACCACTAAACTTAGTCTAAGTACAATAAAAGAATAACGTAAAAATGAATTATTTTAATAGCTCAATTGGTCATTCTTTTTTGTCAATGATCATTGGCTCAATTGACAAACGCTAGCTAAGTGTGAAGCAAGAGGGATGTACCAGAGATACGACCACGCACGCGACAAGAATATTATGTGAACCTCTTAGAGTGTCCCAATTCAATTCCAACAAGTGGATGCTACTAATACAGGGAAGAACACCATTTTCTTAATTCAAACTCAGGTAAGATGAGCTGTATACGGATGATAAGCGTGACAACCGGTTGCACTAAGTAGCCGTTTATATTAAAAGACAATTTTTCTGAAATCAATGCTGATATATATATTATTATCCATGAAACTGAAACATAATAGAATATTTCCATTATCACCATAAAAGGAAGCCGGAAATAACAATGCAAAACGTACCAATATGCCTACACCAACTATTCCCACGGTTGATCTGTCACCTTTCTTCACCTCGGGCGATGAGTCTGGCCGAAAAAAGGCTGTGGATTGTTGGGTTCTATACGCGTGTAGCCCCGGCCCGTCTTGGGTTGGGCAGTAAAAGACTTGAAGGGTTGAATGGGCTGGCCACCCACTCAACTTTAGTGGCCCGTTTATTTTATTTTCTTGTAACTTGTGAAGAAAGAAAAAAAAAACCCTAGATGCCTCCCTATATAAACCATAGTGTATCATGTATTTTTTGTGCACCTCAATAAAAGAAGAGACCCTGTTCGTTACCCGTGGACGTAGGTTACACACCGTGACCGAACCACGTAAATCCCGTGTTCATCTTTATTGCTTTACGATTATTTTTATTATTATTGTGTTTTGAATCTGTGTTTCGTAAACCCCACTGCCACCACCAAAAGCATATTTATATGGTTTTGTTTGGAAGATTGTGTGCTTGTGAAAAGCTACTGCCATATGACAATTATTATTACATGATAGGAATGTGTGTGATTGGAATTTGTTATATGTGTTCTTGAGTTATACTGCCGCCGCCATTATTGTTTAATATTGAAATTGTCATTGCAAAGTCAAAGCAGTGTATATCAAGTTTGACCCTCTCGTTCAGAAAAGAAGAGGAATCAGGTTCATTGCTTTCGTTTCAGTTTTCTGTTTGGGTTATTTATTGGTTCAGTTTTACTTCTCGTTTATCCGCTGCGTTTACGTATTATTGTTCGTTTTATAAATCAATTAGAAATACCGTTAAGTTCTTAAGGTCCGAGCCGTTGTATTGTATTGATTTCTGTTGCCCTATCCGACTCCTTTCGGGTCAGCCGCGTACACGTAATACCTAACAAGTGGTATCAGAGCCAGTGTTGGCTCTCACTCTTTAATCTCCGGTATTATGGCTGATGAGGGTAAAACGAAAATCTAGAAGTTTGATGGACAAAACTTTGGATGGTGGAAGATGCAAATTACGGATTTGCTGATACAGAAGGATTTGGATGTGGCTTTGGAGGAACCGCCTGAGAAGATTACTGATGAGTGGAAAGCTATTGACAAGAAGGCGAAGTTAACGATTAGGCTTGCCTTGTCTATGAACGTGGCGTACAACATCTTAGACGAAACCACAGCGCGTGGAATCATGGAGGCGTTGTCAAACATGTATGAGAAACCATCGTCTGCAAACAAGGTGTTCCTAATCCGGGAGTTGGTTAACACACGCATGAAAGAGGGAGGTTCTGTTACCGAACACATATACACCTTCAATTCTCACCTGAGACGTTTATCATCGGTGAAGTTCAAGATTGATGATGAATTGCAAGCTTGCCTACTTTTATCTTCATTACCTGACAGTTGGTCAGGAACAATCACTGTAGTCACCAGTTCAGTTGGATCGAATCCTTTGACTTTTAACAAAGTTCGTGACTTGATTTTGAATGAATATTCTAGAAGGAGGAATAATGGAGAATCATCAAGCACTTTGCTAAGTGCTGAAGGTAGAGGGCGGAGCAAGAACAGAGGAGGCAACAGGGGTAGATCAAAATCCAGAAAAAGAAGCAAGTCTAGGCCAAGAAAAGATATTACTTGCTGGAATTGCCAGGAGAATGGGCATTTCAGAAGTCAGTGTACTAACCCTCCGGCACCTCAACAGAAAAAAGAAGTAAATTCTACTTCGGAAGTAAATGCTGCTACAAAAGAAGTTTCAGATGATGAAGCCCTAATCTGCTGTGTTGAGAACACAGTTGAGTCTTGGATCATGGACTCCGGTGCGTCTTTCCATGCTACGTTTAGCACAAAGAGCCTTAAGAATATCAGAACAGGAAACTTTGGCAAAGTTCGTTTGGCGAATGATGAGGCTCTAGACATTACCGGGATTGGGGATATCGACTTGAAGACTCCTTTAGGAACTACCTGGACTCTGAAAGATGTCAGAATAATTCCTAGATTAAGGAAGATGTTGATTTCTATTGGGCAGCTTGACGATCAAGGTTATGGTGTTACTTTTGGAGGAGGGCAATGGAAGGTCATAAAGGGTAAGTGGGTAATTGCTCGTGGGAAGAAAAAGGGTACGTTGTACATGGCAGAAATCTCAGCGGGAGAGGTAAATTTAGTGGCTAGTGGACCGAGTCCATCATGTTTGTGGCATCAACGACTCGGTCACATGAGTGAGAAGGGTTTGAAGATACTGGCAGAGAAAGGTAAATTCCCTAATTTGAAGGTGGAACTTGATACAGGGTTCTGTGAACCGTGTGTGCTTGGCAAGAAGAAACGGGTCACCTTTGTAAAATCAGGAAAAACACTTAAAGCAGAGAAGCTTGAGCTTGTTCATACCGATGTGTATGGACCAACACCAGTATCATCATTAGGAGGCTCCAACTACTACGTCACTTTCATTGATGATGCTACACGGAAGCTATGGATCTATTTTCTCAAAAACAAGTTCGAGGTATTTGATGTTGTCAAGAAATGGAAGGCAGCTGTGGAGATGGAAACGAATCTAAAAGTGAAGTGTTTAAAGTCTGACAATGGCGGGGAGTACATCAGCAAGGAATTCGTTAATTATTGTGCTGAGAGGGGTATAAAGATGATTAATACCGTTCCTGGTACGTCACAGCAGAATGGAGTAGCCGAAAGAATTAATAGGACACTGAATGAAATAGCTAAGGTAATGAGGTTAAATGCAGGGCTTCCAAAGACTTTCTGGGCAGATGCAGTCAACACTGCTGCATATCTTATAAATAGAGGACCGTCAGTTCCTCTTGGATTCAGAATTCCAGAGGAAGTATGGAGTGGAAAAGAGATTACATTCAAACATCTTAAAGTGTTCGGTTGTGATGCTTACGTTGGGATAAAAGACACCGAGAGGGACAAGCTTGACCCTAAGGCGAAGAAGTGTACTTTTATAGGCTATGGTGATGCGAAGATGGGCTATAGGCTTTGGGATCCAGAGGTCAGAAAAGTATGTAGGGCTCGTGATCCGGTGTTTAATGAAGTAGGACTTTACAAAGATAGAAAGTCATTCACACAAGAAGCTGATAAAGAACATGTAGAGTTTGAAAATACAAGTGAGAAAGTTGATAGTCAGAGTTTAGAAACATCAGAAGAGGTTGAGGAAGAAAATGCAGATGAATTTGAGGATCTCTCTGACAGTGGGAGTTCAGAGTCTAATACTGAACAGTCTCCACTGGAACAAGAAATGGTTACTCCTCAGCTAGAGGTTAGGAGGTCTTCCAGAACCATTAGACCTCCTAAGAGGTATTCCCCTTCTGTTAATTACCTTATACTGACAGAGAACGGTGAACCACAGTGTTACTCTGAAGTAATGAGTTTGAAAGACTCGTCTCAGTGGGAGCGAGCTATGAGAGAAGAGATGGATTCACTAAACAAGAACAATACTTGGGTTCTTACACCGCTTCTAGCCGGGAAGAAAGCTCTTCAGAACTGATGGGTATTCAGGATCAAGGATGAAAGTGATGATACAAAGAGATACAAAGCACGATTGGTAGTGAAAGGGTTTCAACAAAAGCATGGGGTTGATTATAATGAGATATTTTCTCCTGTGGTAAAAATGACTACAATCAGACTGGTGCTTAGTATCTTGGCTGCAGAAAACTTACATCTGGAGCAGCTGGATGTGAAGACAGCTTTTCTGCATGGTGATCTTGAGGAGGATATCTACATGGCACAGCCAGAGGGGTTTCAAACAGTTGGTAAAGAAAACATGGTGCAAGTTAAAGAAGAGTCTTTATGGATTGAAGCAGGCGCCCAGGCAGTGGTATATCAAGTTTGATGATTTTATGGGCAGGAATGGATACAAAAGATGTGAGATGGACCACTGCTGCTATCTCAAGAATTTCGATAGTTCCTATATCATCCTACTTCTGTATGTAGATGATATGCTGATTGCCGGTTCAGACATGTCAGAGATTAATAAGTTGAAGCGACAGATGTCTGAAGAATTTGTAATGAAAGATTTGGGTCCAGCCAAGCAAATTCTTGGCATGAGCATCACCGGAAACAAGAAGGACAGTTCTCTAACTTTATCTCAGGAGAAATACATCCGGAAAATTTTAGAGAAGTTCAACATGAGCGATGAGAAAACCACTACTCGAAGTACACCTATGGGTAGTCATATTAAACTTTCTAAGGATCAGTCTCTCCTAGTACTGATGGAGAAAAGGCAGAGATGGCAAAGATTCCTTATGCATCTGAAGTGGGTAGTCTTATGTATGCTATGGTGTGCACAAGACCTGATATTGCTCACGCAGTGGGAGTTATTAGCAGGTTTATGTCAAATCCAGGGAAAGCACATTGGGAAGCAGTGAAGTGGCTTCTTAGGTACTTAAAGGGAACTTCAAATATGGCCTTATGCTTTAAAGGTAAAGATGCAATTCTTAAAGGGTTTTCAGATGCTGACTTAGGTGGGTGCAAAGAGACTTATAAGAGTACTACGGGATATGTGTTCACTATGGGGGACACTGCAATCTGTTGGAAATCTAGACTGCAGAAGAGTGTGGCGCTCTCAACTACAGAAGCTGAGTATATGGCAGCTGCTGAAGCGAGTAAGGAGCTTGTTTGGTTGAGGACTTTCTTAGAGGAGTTAGACAGGGAACAAACAGATTATCCGTTGTACTGTGATAATGAAAGTGCTGTGAAATTAGCCAAGAATCCTGTGTACCATGGTAAAACGAAGCACATTCATATGCGTTATCATTTCATTCAGGGTTTAGTCAGTGATGGGACTATTCGGTTGAACAATATTAGGGGAGACAGGAATCCGACAGATATGTTTACCAAGGTTGTGATCTTGGACAAACTGAAGCTCTGTGTAGCTTCAGTTGGTCTCCAGGAATAGTGTTAAGGAGTTGGCGACGAACAGGTGGAAGACATGGTATATATTGAAGACTAAAGATTACTGGTACAGGTTGGTTTACATGTAGAGCAAGTGAAGATGTTCTGAGGCTCCAAGTGGGAGATTGTTGGGTTCTATACGGGTGTAACCCCGGCCCGTCTTGGGTTGGGCAATAAAAGACTTGAAGGGTTAAATGGGCTGGCCATCCACTCAACTTTAGTGGCCCGTTTATTTTATTTTCTTGTAACTTGTGGAGAAAGAAAAAAAAAACCCTAGTTGCCTCCCTATATAAACCACAGTGTATCATTTATTTTTTGTGCACCTCAATAAAAGAAGAGACCATGTTCGTTGCCCGTGGACGTAGGTTACACACCGTGACCGAACCACGTAAATCCCGTGTTCATCTTTATTGCTTTACGATTATTATTATTATTATTATTATTATTATTATTATTATTATTATTGTGTTTTGAATCTGTGTTTCGTAAACCCCACTGCCACCACCAAAAGCATATTTATATTGTTTTGTTTGGAAGATTGTGTGCTTGTGAAAAGCTACTGCCATATAACAATTATTATTACATGATAGGAATGTGTGTGATTGGAATTTGTTATATGTGTTCTTGAGTTATACTGCCGCCGCCATTATTGTTTAATATTGAAATTGTCATTGCAAAGTCAAAGCAGTGTATATCAAGTTTGACCCTCTCGTTCAGAAAAGAAGCGGAATCAGGTTCATTGCTTTCGTTTCAGTTTTCTGTTTGGGTTATTTATTGGTTCAGTTTTACTTCTCGTTTATCCGCTGCGTTTACGTATTATTGTTCATTTTAGAAATGAATTAGAAATACCGTTAAGTTCTTAAGGCCCAAGCCGTTGTATTGTATTGATTTCTGTTGCCCTATCCGACTCCTTTCGGGTCAGCCGCATACACGTAATACCTAACAGTGGACACCATAACTAAAGCCTGTACCGAATATGGGTTCTTCCAAATAGTGAACCATGGCGTCCCACTTGATTTGATGAACCAAGCAATGAATCTTTCCAAGACGTTTTTTAACTACCCTGACGAAGTGAAGCGCGAGTCTAGTTCCGGCCCGGATGCACCACTTCCTGCTGGCTACAACAAGCAGCCGGACCACTCACCGGATAAGAACGAGTACTTGCTCATGTTCCCACCGGAATCACCCTTTAATGTTCTCCCGGATAATCCACCCGACTTCAGGTAAATGAAGTAGAAGCCGCTACTTGAGATTTTTTCACTAATCATAATAAAAATAAGACAGAATTACAAATTTTATCCTTTAAACAAAGCCAATTTATGGATCGTGGCCCTTTTTTAGTTTTCTTACAGGCGGTGTCCTTTAAATATTTTTTTCCTACACGTTATGTCCTTTACGCTAACTGGGTTAGAAAAACTCAGTTAAAAAACGTCACGTGAGTCGCATGTGAGGGCTGTTTGGTCTTTTCATCTATACCGCTTTTCTTTTACTTCAATTCCCCCAAATTAAAACATTCTTCTACGCCGATTAATCAAAAACCCTAAATGGATGATCCCCGATTCTTCATCCGTGAAGCCTTAGAACAATCGGATGTTGAGAAGTTTTATGGTAAGTTCAAATTTTAGGGTTTATAATCGGGTTTATGTAGCTAATAACTGTTTAATCTTTTATTTGTAGTTAATCATCCACATTTGTTCTCGATCAAGTTGCATCATGGGGGTACTTTCACCAAATTTCTGGGACGGGTTTATAACAGAGCCGTTGTCAATTTCGTTGACATGCTAGATATTGACAAGTTTTCTGTTCACGAGCTTGATGGAATCTTGGAGCAATTACAGTATCCTACAAAAAAAGTTAGATTCTACCACTATCTAGTACCTGGTTCAGAATTAGATTGGGGGCTTAGAGCTTTGGGAAGTGATGATGATGTTAGGGGATTTGCTCAGTATATTGGAGCTTGGAAATTAATGAATGTGTATGTTGAGCATGATTACACCTCTGTACACACATACTTCTGCTCACCCTCAAAGTTTATTATTGAAGAGATAACAGATGAGGAGTTGCTTGCAAGTGAGATAGTAATAGATAAAGGAAATGCAGCTAAGAAAAGGTTGTTGTTGGAATGGCAAGATAGCATAAATGAGACTGGTAAAGGCAGTGTGGAACAAGAGACAAATGTTGGAGATGAGACTTTTCAACAAAAGAAAAATGTTGGAGTGAATGAAAATGTTGAAGTTGTTGAAGGTGGAGATGGTAGTGGAGATGGAGATAGTGAAGAATCTTCAGGTTCAGATGGTGAAAGTGGAGATGATCTTGGAGATGAAGGTGGTGAAGATATTGAAGAATCTTCAAGTTCAGATGATGAAAGTGGAACTGATGATAGTAGGGATTCTAATTTTGAGATGAGAGATGAATGTTCTGATGAGGATGAAAATGTAGAGGGTTGTCCAGTTAAGAAATCTAAGAATGTTAAGAAAGCTAAGGAGGGTGATGAAAATTCAGAAAGTGATTCAGATAGTGATTTCAACTATGAAGATGGTGACACAAATGATGTAGATGTAGATATGAGGGATTTTAGATTGCATACTGATTTTGAAGTTGAACAGCAGGATGCAATTGGTAGTTCAGAGGGTTTGGACATTGAAATGGATGATGTTATGTTGGATAATGATAGGTTGTATATAGAAAAACAAGGAGATGAGAGGGACATGGATTCTCTTTTCCATGTGGGGCAAGTTTTTGGTACAAAAGCAGAGGTGAAGGCTATGATCAAGGCACATGCAGTTGAAACAAGAAGAAAAATTAGGATAAGAAAAGATGATTTGATAAGGGTGATGGTAGTGTGTGAAGGGGATATGGAAGATGGGTTCCACAGGCAGGGGTTGGATCTAGCAGTGCTAATAAAGATCAGGGACCAGACCAGAAAAATATTGGGGGTAGGGGAAAAAGGAAAGACCCATTTGCTAGTAAATGCCCTTGGGTACTGTTGCTGTCATACCAAAAGAGAACAAGTTCATGGAAAATTACAAGGTTGGTAACTGAACATAAATGCCTTCAATCTAGGCAAATTTATGCTTGCACAGCCGGGTTCCTCTCAAACCAATTAATTATTGATCTTCAAGATGACCCCAAGCTGAAAGTTAAATCTATCAAAGAAAGGTTTCAAAGGAGGTTTGAAGTTGGTGTTTCTGACATGAAAGCTTACAGGGCAAAGATGTTGGCCAAGGAACATATCAATGGAAATTTCAAAAGCCAATATGGGTTATTGAGGGATTATATTGAAGAGTTGAAGAGGACTAATCCGGATACAACAGTAAAGCTTGAATTAGAAGGATGCACAGATCCAACATCTGAGACAAGACAATTCAAGAGGATATATGTTTTCTTGGGGTCTTTGAAAAAGGGTTTCAAAGCAATAGGAAGGGATCTCTTGGGACTGGATGGGGCTTTCCTTAAAAGTGCTTGGCCTGGTCAACTTTTAACAGCAGTTGGTCTAGATCCAAACAATGGATACTACCCTGTTGCATATGCTGTTGTTGAAGCTGAAACAATGAACTCTTGGGAATGGTTCTTGGAATGCCTTGGTGATGACTTGGATTTGAACAACAGATCTAAGTTTACCTTTATGAGTGACAGGCAAAAGTTTAGTACTTTTGTTTATGTATTTTGGTAATTTATTTAACCATTAGTAGATTAGTGCTTTAGTAATGATTTGTTATATGTACAGGGTCTTATACAAGCAGTAGATAAGTTGTTTCCTTCTGCAGAGCATAGGTTTTGTGTTAGGCACATCACATATAACATGAGAAATATATTCAAAGGTAAGATTTACAGGGATGCTCTTTGAAAGCTGTCCACATGTACAACACCTACACATTATGAGAGAGAGATGAACAACCTAAAAAAGTTAAACAAAAGGGCACATCTTTGGGTATCTAAGATCCCACCAGAAACATGGTCAAGGTCACACTTTACTGGTAACTTCCAATTTTTGTTCTTTATTATCTAATAACTTTCAACTTATGTCCTTTATCTAACACTATTCAAATGTTTTGTTATAACAGGTAGAGCAATTTCAGATGTGTTGACCAATAACATGTGTGAATGCCTTAATTCAAAGCTGGTAGATGGAAGGGACAAGCCTATTATAACTTTGCTGGAATACATCAGAGAATATTTGATGAGGAAGATTGTTAATGTGTTGAAGGTAATTGATAGGTCATCAGGGTTACTAACACCATATGCTACAAAAATGATGGAGTCAGTGAAGAAGGAAGCAAACAGGTGAGTTGTATGTCAATTTTTACATGTGTTGTAACATGTGTGAATGCTTTACATATATGGATGATAGGTACACTGTGCATTGGAATGGTGAGGAGCATTATCAGGTCACAAGACCAAATGGTGATCAGTGTGTAGTGAACATGACCATAAATACATGTGCATGTAGGAGATGGGAGGTAACTGGGATTCCTTGCAGACATGTGGTGGCAAGTATTTGGGTGAAGGCTGCTCATGACCCAACTGTTGGCAGGCCAGAAACATTTGTCAACCCAATTTACACAATGGATAGGTGGAAGGCGGTGTATAGCTACAAGGTGTATCCTATCAATGGTATGAGTATGTGGCCCATATCACAAGTCCCATTACAGATCACAGCTCCTAAATACAAAAAGCCAATTGGAAGACTAAAGAAATCAAGGAAAAAGTCAACCGTGGAGAAGGAAGATGGTGGTTCAAGGAAAAAGTCAAAGGTTAATGCAAAGGGCAAGGGAAAGGTTGTGGAGGGTGAAGGTCAGCAAGCAAAGGCAATGAGAAAGTCAAGGTCAAAAGGATCCAATGCTTGTGGGACATGTGGTCAAAAGGGTCACAACAAAAGATCATGCATGGCTTCAGTTGTTGATTAATGTTATCTGACTACTGTTTGACTTTTTATGTAGCTTTTAAGTTGTTGGCTTTATGAACAGGTTCCTTTTGTTTATTGTTTTGTGGTTGTTTAATGGTTGTTGAATGTTTAATAGATGTTTAATTGGCAAGTATCTTTTAATATGGTTGTTCATCATTTAAGTTGGTTGTTGTTTGCATTTAAAATTGTTGTTGGTGATTGTGACTTATATTGGACATATTTGCCCTTGGAATAGATTTGAATTATTTTGGGCATATTGCCCTTGGAACTGATTTTACTTATTTAGTACATATTGCCCTTGGACATATTTGACCATATTTTATGACAGATTTGCCCTTGAAACAGATTAGGACAGATTTTCCCTTGATGGATGTGCAGAATTGGATTGATGGATGTGCAGATGTTTAAATGAGCAGATGGATGTGCAGAATTGGATAAATGGATGTGCAGAATTGAATTGATGGATGTGCAGATGTGCAAATGTGCAGATGTGCATATTGTGACTGTTTGTGCATATGGATGTGCATATTGTGACTGTTTGTGCAGATTGTGCATAATGTCTCACACACTCTTCACTCTAGCACAATTGACCACACTTGCACATTTGAACACATTATTTAACACACTTTGATCATACTTTGTCAACACATTGAATGTCACACCCTGACCATGACGGAAACGTCGGGGCGCAACCGATTGTTCATCGCACACGACACTATTAAGTGACAATATTTAATCAACTCATTTAAATTCATAAAAACACAAAGAGTCACATAACTTGTTCATACAATAACCGAATTCAAATCATAGTAAATAATATATTGTTCGTTTTGCTAATATCCTAATAGTCTCGATAATGTTTTTTCTTCAAGTCCTCGAGTCAACCTAAAGTCAAACTTGTAATATTGCATAAATAGAATTTGTCAACACAAAGGTTGGTGAGCAATTTCATAGTTTTTGAACAGTAGATATATAATATGAAATTCCACAACTTGTATACAAAATAATAAATAATAGCAATAATTTAGATAAATGAAATCGTTAATAAGAATACATTAATGACACCTTTCTATAAGGGGATGCCAAATATACTCGGATTTTGTATGAAATCGTTAATAAGAATACATTAACGACACCTTTCTATAAGGGGATGCCAGATATACTCGGATTTATGAATCAACCATCCAAAGGCGGTAAACACATTAGCACTTAAGCATATAAGCATATAATCACCAAATTGAGCATTTATTTAAGTAAAGTATACAATAAATTTTGTGGTTTAAGACTCAAGTATAAATCATTTGGATTTGAATAAGTTTGCAATGTCACCCCCAAAATATAAAAGAGTGAAAACGGGGGATGAAAGTACTCACGTTCAAGTAATAAACTTGAAAGATTTGATGATTTGGAGATTAACCGGAACGATGAGTTTAACGAACGAAACCTAAAGGAGAAGAAATCTTGTATTAGAAAAGTTGTATTGGAAGTCTTTAAATGAAAATAAATGATAAGAAATGTAAGCAATGTAAAGTTTAAGGTTTAAAATGTAAGTATTTAAGAAATTATAATAATAGTCCTTTAAAAATGTAAGTTTGCTCGAAACCGGGTTAAAGTATCTAGCCCTTAATTTTACTCAACCTATGTTAAGTAATAAGGTGGGTAAAAATGCAAGAAAGCAAGTCCCTTTATAATATAGATACCAAAACGGGTTTTAACGAGTGTTCGGGTGGTCGGTTTGGGTCTTGGTGACTTGACCAAACCCAAAGTCAACTTTCCCAAAATAATAAATGTATGAGATAACTCAATAAACCTTAAAGAGACTTAACCAAGTATGTAGTTCTATTGTTTTAGAACTAACAACGTCCGTTAAGCGAGTGTTCGGTTTAATCGGTTCAAACTTTGTTATAAGATCAAGTTGGATTCAACATTCCGAGTACTTTGTGAAAATAATTAAAATCAGTTTATAAAGTATTTTTAAAGAAATATATAAGCTTTAATGGTTAAAAACACACTTGTGTGTCTTAAGCGAGTAGACTTGGTTTAGTTCGGTTTGGTTCGGTTTTTATCTTGGAATAATGCCAAGAATGGTTACCACATGTCCAAACATCATAGAACTTGTAAAATAATTTATAAATAATAATACCAAAGTCTTACATACAAAAAGTCAACAACAAAGTCTTTAAACGAAAGTTCGGTTTCCGGTTTGGATCTTGTTTCGGGATAAGACCGAGGTTAGATTCTACAAACCCATAACCATGGAACTAATTAAAATGTTTTTTTAGAAACTCAAATCTTACATAAAACATGTTTATACAACTATTTAAACAAACTAGTAAACAAGAGTTCGGCTTCCGGTTTTGAGCTATTTACGGAATAACCGAGGCTAGTCTCTACAAAATAGAACTAAGATGAGCAGAAGTTAAACAAGTATAAAAAATTTGATGGTTAGATGCGGAAAATATATATAATTAAGGACTACTACGAGTCCTCCATGTAGCTTTGTCTTATGGGCCGGACACTTAACCGACCGAGACCGGAGAAATGCCCATCGAAGGTACCAAGGGTGCTATTATATATATGTTGTATAACAATATTTAAGTATAAATTAGTGTTAACAAGTTGATTATAATGTAAGACTATGGTCAATTTGACTTTTGAAAGTCAAACTGCCAAAAAAAATATGAAGAACACCTTTGAATACTTGAGAATTGGAAGAGAAAGAGATGAATGAGCAGGGATTAATGAAGGGGATAGGGGTGTATATATAGGGTGGGTTGAAAGGGTCAAGCATGGGTTGTGATATCAAGGTTTGCATGCAAGAGGGGTCAAGACAAGTCACAAAACGACAAAAAAAGATGGGGCTGCTGGTCTGCTACTGGTCTGCACGTCGGTTCGCGTCCGGAAGTTCATTTTTGATGTATCTTGAGCGTTTTAAGTCCGTTTTCGAATCCGTAAAAGGGGGGTTTTTCAAATTAGACAAGCGGGAATGTTTTAGTAAAATAAAATCCAATATTTTATATATTTGAAATGTTTGGGATATAAATCGGGTCGGTTTACAACGTAAAAAACAAATACAAAATAAATACAATTTGACCCGAAATCGAGGGATGTCACATTGAACACCCTATTTAGCATTAACACATTACATCATACTACTGATTATACATTGCTTAAAAGGATCCCAAATTACATCCAAAATAAAGTCAAAATACAAAAGTCAACAACTTCAAAATACAAAAAGTCAACAACTTCAAATACAGTCAAGTAACTACATTTTCATTGCAATTACAATTGCAATGAAAATGACCCAACTAATGACCAATCTCTTCTTCATCTTCCTTGCTTCTGCTTTATAACTCTCTAAACTTTGTTCAACATTGTTTTTCGACTTCAACAAGCCTGGGATAATCTCCATTACCCGTTCACACATTGGTGGGTCACGCCATCCAAGAATGGGGCAATCCGATGTCTGGAAAAGAAGAGAAAGATGAAGGATAAACGATTATACTAGAACTGAAATCGAATTACAGAGTTACCATGTCCGGACAAGAGAAAAAGCGACGACCAGGATTTCTATCTGTCCATGAAGTTCGAACAACAGTTAGCTTGCCACAAACACAGTAAGTCATCCTCAATTGAGCCCTAGTATTTGAAATTCGCATCGAGCCCTAATTTGGGTTATTGAATTGAAGCCCTAATCGGGGGGGGGGGGGGGGGAGGGGTTAAAAAAGGAGGGAACTGACATACATTTGCAGGTATAGATGAAAAGACCAAACAACCCTCACATGCGACTCACGTGACGTTTTTTAACTGAGTTTTTCTAACCCAGTTAGCGTAAAGGACATAACGTGTAGGAAAAAATGTTTTAAGGACACCGCCTGTAAGAAAACTAAAAAGGGACACGATCCATAAATTGGCTTTGTTTAAAGGACAAAATTTGTAATTCTGTCTAAAAATAAGCTAATTTAATATGCGACCACAAGCCCTAGCTCAAATTATCATAAAAATAAGCTAATTTAATATACGACCACAAGCCCTACGCGAAAAAACGGGGGGTGGGGGGGGGGGCTCCCCGGGCCTTAAGTAAACTTCGTCAATGTTTATAAGTAGGCTCGAGCTAGCTCGCGGGCTTAAACAAGCCTATAATAAAGTTTATTCAATATATTAATAAGGAAAATTGGAAATAAATAATCCCACCTTTTGTGTATTGGCCGATAATAATCTCATCTTTAAAAATCACTAGCAATGGTCCCACCTTTTAACTATTTTTGTCTCACTGGTCCTCCGTTAAAAAATACTTAACGTCGTTATGTTTTTTCCCTAGTTTCAAAACGGTGTTTTAGGGCTTTTGATCGGAAGAACGATACGAGTCGACCGATGTAAAACTTATCTCGAAATGGTGATCCAAACGACGAAACAATGTTTCAATTCGGGTGATTGAATTTCCAATTAACAAAAATCAAGCCATTTGAAACACCGGTTCGAAATAAGTTTTACATCGGTCGACTCATGTCGTTCTTCCGATCAAAAGCCTAAAACATCGGTTTGAAACTAGGGAAAAAACATAACGACGTTAAGCATTTTTTAACGGAGGACCAATGAGACAAAAATAGTTAAAAGATGGGACCATTGCTAGTGATTTTTAAAGGTGAGATTATTATCGGTCAATACACAAAAGATGGGATTATTTATTTCTAATTTTCCTAGTAATAAAAATATAAAGAACTAAAAAACGTAGTTTAAACTTTATCTTTTAACTAAAGAATACCAAACCAACTGAGCCAAAACTGAACTCGAGCTTTAACTTAAAATAAAGCTTGAAACAAGTAGAGTTCGAACTCTCGTAAGTTACACGAGTAGCGCTCTAGCCTAGTCGAACTTGCCTCGACTCATTACAGCTCTATTAATAGGTTGTAAATTAATAATCATGCAATAAAGAGAAGGTTTTTACTCCTATTAACCTTACCGACTTTACTTACAATATACAGACTTCACTTACGAGTAAGATTTTTCTAGATATGTTTTTCACTTTTTTCGTTCGGTCTCTTTTTATAGAAACAATTGAAACATGGCCTCTATTGAATTTTGACAGAAAAACATTAGAAGAGATGTTCAAGAATTTTGTGAAAACAGGGCAAATATTAGAAGGCATAGTCTGTGAGTGTTTAGGCCTCCCTCCAAATTTTCTCAAAGACTACAACAACGATCGAAGCTGGGATTTCATGGTAACATTGAGGTACTTGCCCGGGACTGAAACCAACAACAATGGAATAACCCGAACATGAAGATGGGAACTTGACCACCATCGTCCTTCAAGAAGACATTGGTGGCTTAGAGGTTTGCAAGAATGGAGAATGGATTCCGGTCATCCCTTCAGAAGGCACATTGGTCGTCAACATAAGTGATGTTAAGCATATTATTTGTAACATTAAACTCATAAAGTTCAACAAATTAATAGTATAATATGCTAAAAGTTTGATACATTTTGTTGGTGGTGAGTAATAAGAAATTTAAAAGTGCGACACATAGAGTGGGGAGACCAAAGGGAAGAAGCCGACATTCATGTGTGTTTTTCTATAACTTGCAAGGGGACAGATGGGTCGAGCCGTTGCCAAACTTTACTCGAGAGGCTGGAATGGAGGCCAAGTACCGGGGGTTTTATTATAAGGATTATCAGGCCCTGAGGTTGAGAAACAAGACTCATCCACCATCTAACCCTGAAGATATCATTGCAATCACACATTATCTATATCTATATCTATATCTATATTATCTATAATAAAACATATAAGCATGTAAGGAGGACAAAATAGTAATTCAATCATTTTAAGACACTGTTAACAACAAATAGGGAGACGCCGTTAAAATTAACTAACTTCAACTCAGGCAACGTTCCATGCTCTCTCTGGCGACCTTTCATGCTTTCTCCGGCGACGTTTAATTAGGGTTATAAATATCATCATTCCTTGCAATCAAGTATCATTCATCATTATTACCCATGACTCTACAATCAAACAGGCGACGTTAGGGCTATAAATGTCGAAACCGTCATTGAAAATCCTGTAATCGCTTTCAATCAATTGTCCACGGGCAGATGGTTGATTGCAGTTCCTTCAACTCCCCCACAATTTCGAAAGGCAGGTGCGATACTTTGGGTCTAAGATTATATCGATTTCGTTTGTTTGTGTGCATTCTATGAAATTAATCAAGCATTTCAATGATCAATCCAATTATTCAATTCGTGTTATATGCTTATGTTTTCACACCACATGTTTGTTTAAAGTTCTTTGTGAAATTTTCCGTCTTAAATGTTTAATAATTATAATTTTAAGAATATTGTAATTATGTACAGATAGGGGTTTTGATTATTGATTATGATTGCTCTACAAGGCAGGTGTATCAGGATTGGGCTACAAATATTATATTCTATCGGGTGCCGGTTGTATCAATGGTCAGTACACTTTGTAAGTTTGTTAGTTTGATACCGATTTTCAATGTCTTTAGTCGGTTTACGTTCTGTGATGATTGTGTCACCATGAGTCTTTTCGCGTATGGCCAAACAAGTGGGAAAACATTTACAGTGATTGGAATCACCAATTACTCTTTAGCATATATATAGGGTAAGGATCCTAAGAGAACCGTTGGCAAATTGAGAACTTTGAGAACCATTTTGAACCACTAAAAAAACCCTCTAAAAAAATTATAAAACAAACAAAACCGAAAATTTTAAAAAAGTAAAAAAACCAAAATTCTTATATTTCATTCCGGTTTCATTAAAAAAAAACGAAATTTTTTTTTCTTTTTAATTCGTATTATACCTATACACATGTATACTTTCATTTAATCTCTAGTTACGTAATATACACATATGTACATTATCATTTACCTTAAATTATACATATGTGTATAGAAAAAAACATGTGTGTACATAATATACATATATGTATAATAAAAAAAACCGATTTTTTTTTCTTTTTAATTCGTATTATACCTATACACATATGTATATTTTCATTTAATCTCTAGTTATGTAATGTACACATATGTACATTATCATTTACATTTAATTATACATATGTGTGTAGGAAAAAAACATGTGTGTACATATATGTACATATTATACATATATGTATATGTATAATTTAGCTAAATCGAGAAAAAAAATTTTTAGAAACCGGGATGATAAATAAGAACTTTTGGTTTTTTTGGTTTTTTTATTTTTGTGTTTTTTTTTGTTTTATGATTTTTTTTATTTTTGGGTTTTTTTGTGGTACAAAATGGTTCTCAATTTCCAAAAAGTTTTCACATGATCCTGATCATATATATATATATGGGAGGGATTTTTTGAGAACCATGTTGAGTTTTAAAAACTCAATTATAGGCCACACATTTAATTAAATGGAATGGAATATGTGGCTGAGATTAAATCTGACAAAAAAGTCAAAGTAGGAGAGAGAATAAAGATATAAGTAGTTACACCAACTTTTGTGTTCGTTACACGTGTAAAAAGTCAACTTGGTGCGTAAAAAATTTTGTAATTTTTTTACGTATATGTAACTTACATATATTACGTATGTGTAAAAAAAATTTGAAAAAAAAATCGTTACACTGAGTTCTTTTGAGTTCTTAAAACTCAAAGGGGTTCTTATTTAAAATCTCCCATATATATATATATATATATATATATATATATATATTGAAGGTAATTACTAATCACATCATGGTTTTTATATTGTTTCCCTTTTGACAATTTAAATAACTATGGTTAATTTCAATGTAGCATCTTCATAGGGACTTTCATTTGAAATTCTCGACCATGGTGATATATAACGAATCTGATAGAGATCTTCTTAGGACTAATACTAATGCTGATGGCTATTCAATTTGACTTTTGGATGATCCAGAGGTAAACTTTAGTCTTTAACTTAAATTATTTTCTAATATACATTTTATATTGATGATAATGATGGTGACCCATTATAATTGAGCAACAATTCTTGAAAACCTCACTGAAGAAAGTGTTACGCATTCGGACCTATGATGGAAAGTAATGACCAGCTTGAAAGAAAAAAAATGGTGTAATCTAAGGTGAACGTGGCCAAGCAACGATTGGATAAACAATTTGAAAGAAAAATCACCCGTCAAGAAAGCATAGATGATGTGGGCCTCTTCATTAAATGGATTCTATCTGCTGAACACGCCTCGAAACCTACCCGATCTATTGATACGCAGGTTTGAATTTAGTTTTTGGGACAATTATGAACATGTAACTGATGTCGGTTTAGCACTTCTTTTTTTTTATGAAAGTTACTAAAGATCATGAGACGTTAGTCATCCACTATCAACTTTTAAGCATATTTTGAATCAACTTGACTATTAAGTGATGGTTACCGTCACAAACATTGTTTCTATTTGATATATAGGGCAATTTTCGAGTATCTAGAAACAAACCGGATAGTGTGTATGTGTAGTCTCACTAACCCTAATTTTTGAACTTTGGTTTTTCAAGTTATTATTATAACTTTGCTGATTTATTTGCTTGATGAGTTTAGGATTTGTAGAATAACGTTATACACTTTCAATTTGTAAACATTTGTACATTATTAGGGTTGTCTCAACATGTCATTGATAATTTTTTTTATTAGTTAAGCTATTTTACTAATTTATCATTAAAATCAAAACGATTACAATAAAGTGGCAGGCAAACGGGCAACAAGTTGCGCCGCAACCCCCTGATTGGGATAAACATGGATGGTTTTACTTTTATGTGAGAATATGCTTTTTTTATGTGTATAATTTTATTCAATTGTCAACTCGGTTATACTTTTCAGTTACTTTTTTAGTTACTGTCTTGCACACTTGAGATCGGCTCATTAAGAGCTCAACTCTAGCCGTGCTTATACGAGATCGGGCCTAATAATAAGCTTGTTTAATAAATGAGCCTGCACATTAGCTTCGGTTATCAAGCTTGAGTTGGCTTACAATATGTATTGTTTTTGACATGGAAATACAGCTAAGACTGGAAAATTTAAAATTTTTTAAAATATAGATATATCCAACTTATGCGCTTCTTTGATTAAAATGCAGATAAATATGTGAAGACAAAGTAAGAGAAGAGCTGCCAATACTTGAGCACATAGAGAACATTGTATGAAAGAACTGATGCGAACCAATCACATGACAAGATTGAGTCCAACACCCTACAAGGTATGTACTAAATATGATAAATGTATAAAAACTTTTTTAGTTTTAAAATAATTGATATATTGAATATATTGGAGCAGGTAACTGTAAATGCAAAGCTATATGAGTTCATTCATTTCCTATGTCTCAACAATGCACTGGTCAAGTTACCGCAGTAAGGATGCTTAAACCAAACATCATAGCGATTTGAACATCATAGTAATTCAATCATATGATCATGCCGAAAGCTAATATGCAAATCATATGATCAAGTCATGTTTCAGGGAGATAAAAATATTACCATTCTTCATATGGTATCTATCAGACATAAAATGATACACTACAAGAAAGTATTAGTTTCCTGATGTTTTAAATGACCTCAAAATATAAGGTTGTCAATTTATAAATTAGTCCTAAAAGTTGATGTTGAAGTGATGTTACTTAAAATATTAACTAGAAAATTGGTCTATGTAATGAAACTAAACTATATGTGAACATACAATATGATAACCGCATTATAGAAGCCGAAATCATATCCGAAAGTAATATTGAAACTAACACTTTTATTCTTAAAAAAAATCCTATGCCATTAGATAAAATGATTAATTTCAAAGTATGAAATTTTCACTTTTTTTTTAATTTTGTATTAAATATTAATAAAATGGGAAATTAGCAAGCCTCTCTGACCCTTATTCCGCTGTAAACTGATCTGAATGAATCTTACAAATACCGTATCGTAACGAACTGAACCAATGGCATTGAATTCTCTCTGCATCACAAGAAAAGAGTTTACCCGCAGCAACGTGTGGGCTCTAGTGAAATTTAATTGTCAAGAAACATGATCTAGTTGCTTGTGTTGGTGTTGTCGCTTATTGAGTATAGCATTGAGACATGGGTTTTAATGAAATACTTGAAAATTATTTCCAAATAGGATTCATAAAATACTTTAAAATTATTTATTGGTTTCACAAAATACTTTAAATTATTTATATATCACAGTTTATACTCTTTAGATGCATAACCATCAAAATAGTTCACTTATTCATCAAAATAATTTAAACTATAAGCTATTGATCAATAATAATCCATGGTCATAATGTGATTAATAAAACTCTTAAGTTTCACTTTGGCTGTCAAAGGCAATCCTACTTTAACGGAAAAGTAACTTAATGCGTCTCTAATGAACAGTTTACTGCTTTTTACTCTAATCAAAACTTTGCAAATTGTTTTGAAAAGACATAAATGAAAGTTAGGTCTAAAGACTCTAAATGAAGTTACTTCTCTGTTTGACAAGGATTGCCCTTGGCAATAAAAGTGATAGTTAAAAGTGTATCAATCACACTACAATTATGCCTAAACTATTGTGCTCTGTCTTCGGTTACCGTTGTGGTGGAATTGGTTGAGTGACCTCAATTGTCAAAGACAAAGAGAAGGTGTAGGTCGAAAACAAGCATGTGTTTCAATTAGGAGAGAACGAAGTGAACTTGGATGTTGAACCTGCTTGATCATAGATCGGGAAAGATGAATGAATACTTACGTGATTATTGAATCAAAAGTGACTCTTAGATTTACCTTTTTAGCAAAGTAGTGACCTTCTTGTCACTAGAGTTCTTCAATCAGTACCAATAGAAGGGTGAATCAGACATGAATCTAAGGTGGAGAATGATGAGCGGGCGAATGGATGTATTTAATGTTGCGTGTTTTAGTTTTTTTATTATATCAAACACAATTACTTTGCTTAATTTTATATGCGTAGATAACAGAGGCTTATACAAGTGTTTTGAGACATTTAGAGTGAGGTTTAAGCATTAACCATGAAATGGGAAGTGTGAAGGAAGGTTTAGATTGTGTGATGAAGAGTTTAGGGGAAAACCTAAAGCCGAAAGTAAAAAACTGAACAAAACGGGATGATTGAAAAAAGAGTCAAAACGTAAAATGAGCATTTTCGATTTTGAAGATTAGTTATGAGGCCCATAATATATAAATTTGGGGTGTCACGGTGAGGGGAATCCAAATATGAGATTTACTTGGGAAGAAAACCAGAAGGAGAGGCAACTTGCTTTCCTATGGGTGCAAATTGCGTCCAGTCTGAAAAAGTGGGACATATTGAAGGACGCAAGTTGGTGATTTCTAGGGGGCACAAATTGTGCCCTCCAAGACTCAACTTGAAAAATGGGACCTACGGCAATTCGGAATTTGGTTCCGTAATTAAAGTAACTTCTAGGTTACAAATTCTCTCTCCTTCCCAGCCGTTTTACAACATTCTAGAGTCAATTTTGAAGGTCTTAAATGTGACAACTGCCCAAATCCGACCCGACCCATGTACCCGTTTTCGGATCCGTTTTTAAGATTTAAAATTTGATTATAATCTTTATAAATATATCATATTACTAATAATAATAATTCCTTTCCGCCGTCCCGCCCCTTTTTCCCTCTTGTCGCCGTCCCGCCCCTCTGCTTAACCCTTAAGCCTTGAACCCCTTCTCTACTCTTTGCTTGTCCTTTGGTTCTTCCCGCCTAAGGATGTCTGCGCAGCTCCACGCGCCAGACTCCTTACAAGGAAGCCTGCGTGAAGACCAGCTGTTCCTGCGATACGCGAGGCGAACTGTTCCCACGGCGCGCAAAGAATTGTAGTTCTTCCCACGGCGCGCTAAGGATTGTAGTTCTTCCCGCGGCGCGCTAAGGATTGTAGTTCTTCCCGCGGCGCGCTAAGGATTGTAGTTCTTCCCGCGGCGCGCTAAGGATTGTAGTTCTTCCCGCGACGCGCTAAGGATTGTTCAGTCTGCCTTCGCCCTCGCGCACTCAAGTCTTCTCGCGCTAGACACTTAAGTCTTTTCTCCAGTTTAAGCCAGCCTGTATGCTTTTGAAATATCTTATCTTCTGTGCTATACCTGCCAAGGTATGGGCACAGTAGGCCAGATCTGACATCTGTCCGAAAGGTCACTTTCGGCGCAGCTTGCTTACCAACCCTCTTGGTTGTCAGAAAAAGTAACTGGCATAATCTTTTAAAATCTTCTTTTCCATGTCTTGTTCAGTACTTTGACTGACCCCTCCCATGCTATGAACAGTAACCTGTCAGCTTTCCCCATCCCCTGCAGCTGCCACCATATCTTTTGCTTTTGATACCTTTTGCTTTGATTTAATAAGATCTTTTTCCCCAATTCTAGGGATGTGTTCCCTAGGGTTTTCCTATAAATAAAACTAATTTCTTGGATAATTAAACACTCCCCAAAATCTTTCTCCCTTACTCTCAGCCGAAGATCCTCAGCGACGTCTACACTCCCCTCTTTGCAATCCGTCCTCTCTTCTTTTCTGCCCAGAAATCTCGGTAAATATATAATATATAATTTTCTTTTTTAATAATTTGTCTAAGTAACTTGCATATATTCAAGACATAAAAACCAATCGTTAAACCAATAACCTCTTATTTATAGGTTAACCTTCGCTTGTTTAAAAGTTGGTTCTTGCATTATCTTTCAACGCATCTTTTACAAGTGAGTAATCTCGTACCTAATCCCCTTTTATTTTTAACGTTTTGGGATGTTCATGTGTTCGTACAACTTGAGTCTTAAACTTGTTTATGAAATTATGTGCGCAAAACCCATGTGTTATGGACGTTTACTAGTGTTGTATATTTGTATGTGTTGATCATTAACCGCTTTGATCGGCCTATTCCGAAGTTTTCATGGATCCATTAGATGAACACGGGAGACCTATTGTTACGATTTTCTTGGTTTGTTTGCACATACACGAATGATTATTTGTTTTTGCTCGACTTGGAGCACGCTATGAACTATGAGCTATGATCTATTTAGGCTTGATCACAATCTGTTTACACACTATGTTGAACACCAGTTATACACATGTTGCGCGCAGTGCTTTGTTATTATCTATTTATATCTATTAAACTTGATTTCTCACCGACACGCAAGTGTTGACGTTTTATTTTAACGCATGTTCAGGTTTGCTGTAGCTGCTTTTGGAAACTCGAGGACACGTAGGATGTTTTCTTTTACTTTGGACTTAGTTTAAAATATAACAAGACAAATTTATGTATTTGAATATTATGAGTTATGATATGTGATTTATGTTACTTTATGGTGTGTTATGCGCATGCGCAATGAAATGTATTTATTAAATATTGACACCCAAATAGTGTCACGAGTAATGAAACAATACGTAGCGCCCCGATGTATAATCCGCCATCGGTCGGGGTGTTACAGATTGGTATCAGAGCTCCGTGACTTTAGGATTAGGTGGTTAGACGTAACGACCTAGAATACCTAAGAGTCCCTTCACGCGCATGAGAAAAATCTCATGATTGCGCTCTAATTGTTAATTACTCGATATTTATAAAATATGCTTGCGCATACGCAGCACATGATTTCATGTTTTATCCGCGATCTTTCGATTTTTATTGTTAAATTTCAATTCGTTTCTTTACTTACATATTCGTTGTTGTTGGGACTTAACATTGAAAATCCGAAAAGTCATGGTGATACATGAATAGTTGATTTTCAATCCCCATTAACTTTATGTTCTAAAATTGAAGATTTGAAAAGTCATGGTGATACATGAATTGTCAATCTCCAATACTCATTTACTCGTATATTTTAAATTGAAAATTTGAAAAGTCATGGTGATGCATGAATGGTCGATTTTCAATTCGAATTCATTACCTGTACTAAGTTTGTATTTAAATTCATATTTTACTTCAAAATTTGATAGCATTTAACTCCGCGAAACAAGCTTTACAATGATATACTTTGCGCTAAAACGATTTCCCATACCAAGATATTAACAAAAACTAAAACTTTTATAGAATGCCTCCGCTATCAGCTCGCCGTCATCAGAGGAGAGAAGCCTCGCGCAGACGTATGCAGCGTCGTTCTCAGGAAATGGCCGCCGCAATAGCCCAAGCCTTAAATCAAAATAATACCAACCCCTCCGGATACAATATTAAGTCCTTTAATGCGGGTAACCCTCCGAAATTCACAGGGCTCGAAGGAGCCACCGTAATGCTCCAATGGCTCGAGAAAATTGAGAACACCTTCCTCCATACCCATTGCCCTCCAGACCGACGAACCTTATACGCCTCAAGTGTCCTGGAATCAAGGGCGCTTACATGGTGGAACGGAGTAGCTCACGCGCGTGGCGCAGAGGCTGCTTCTAGCATGCTCTGGGAGGAATTCAAGGATCTTTTGACTCGAGAATTCTGCCCTCCCAACGAAGTAAAGCGCCTTGAGGAGGAATTTTGGAACTTGAAACAGTACAGTGGTGAAGCGCGCGAGTACCCAGTAACTAAGTTTGCTTGTCCCGCACCTAGTTACCCCTTCCCGTCGCGCCATCGAAAAGTTTCTTGGGGGTCTCCCCATGGAAATTCAAGATTCTGTATGGGCCAGGAACCCAGTAACCCTCTCTGACGCCATCGAGTTGGCCGCTGTGCTCAGCGACAACCATGTCAGGGCAGGAACCCTGTTCCTGCGGGGAGCCGAGAAGACCAAACTCACCAAGACTGTCCCAGAACCAACAGAAACCAAGCCAGAACCCTCAAATCGTAACAACCTCAAACGCAGGCGCAAACCCAATCATCAAGCCTACGCGCTTACCAACCCGCTCATTGTCCAGCAACCCGCCTACCAACCTCCAGTATACGCTCCTAACCCACTGTCAACCTACCCAACACCCCCTGTAGCCCATAACTATGCCTTAACCAATTCCGCGCTCCCTGCCCCGTCAACTAAGAAACCTTACACAGGAAACCAACCCTTTTGCCCAACCTGTAAACTTCATCACCCAACTCAAACCCCGTGTCGACAATGCAACCAATGTGGCCGTATTGGTCACACTGCTGAGTACTGTAGAGTCCTTCCCGCCAACCCAATCGCGCAAACACCACCAACCTACCCGCAAAACCCACAATCAACATACCATAATCCACGACCCAGGTCGTGCTATAACTGCGGTGACCCCAGTCATTTCCGGAACGCGTGCCCGAGACTGCAAGTACAAATTACGCAAGCTAATCCGGTTAACCAAATTTCAAACCAAGTGGCGCGCGGACGAGCTTTTAATATAACCGCGCACCAAGCGCAAGCGAATAATGACGTGGTTAATGGTACATTTTTACTTAACGGACAATATGCATCTATACTATTTGATACTGGCGCCGATAGGAGTTTTATTTCTCGCGCATTCGAACAAAAACTTGCGCGACCGCGAGTAAACTTAAACGAAAACTTTACAGTTGAAATGGCTAACGGTGAAACAATTATAATAAACTCCATGATCAAAGATTGCACGCTTAACCTTAATGAACACGATTTTCTAATCGACCTCATTCCCATGCCTCTTGGAAGTTTTGATGTTATTATTGGTATGGACTGGCTCTCGCAAAATCGCGCCGAAGTAATCTGCGCCAAGAAATTGATTCGCATTCCTCGGGAAAATGGTCAAGATCTTCATATCTACGGCGAGAAACCATCTAACGGTCTTAAACTCATGTCATGCACTGAAGCCCGAAGACTTTTACGAAAGAAATGTGTCGCGTTCTTAGCTCATGTGGTCAAACCCGATGAAGGAAAGAAGAAACTTCATGAAATCCCCATCGTGCGTGACTTCCCCGAAGTCTTTCCCGAAGATCTTTCTGGTTTACCTCCCGCTCGGGAAGTCGAGTTTCGTGTTGATCTTGTTCCTGGTGCATCCCCCGTAGCCAAATCTCCTTATCGACTTGCACCCTCTGAAATGCAAGAATTAGCAAGTCAACTTCAAGAGTTGACCGACAAAGGATTCATTCGCCCTAGCTCTTCGCCGTGGGGTGCTCCGGTTTTGTTCGTCAAAAAGAAAGACGGTTCGTTTCGCATGTGTATCGATTACCGCGAGCTGAACAAGCTCACCATTAAGAACCGGTATCCCTTACCGCGTATTGACGACCTCTTTGACCAACTCCAAGGTGCCTCTTGTTTCTCCAAAATCGATCTCCGTTCTGGCTATCACCAGTTGCGTATCCGCGAAGAAGATATTCCCAAAACTGCCTTTCGAACCCGCTACGGTCATTTTGAATTCTTGGTCATGCCCTTCGGTTTAACCAACGCACCCGCTGTCTTCATGGATCTAATGAACCGGGTGTGTAGGCCTTTCTTGGACCAATTCGTGATCGTGTTTATCGATGACGTTCTGGTATATTCCAAAACCAAGGCCGAGCATGAACAACATCTTCTGTTGGTGTTGCAAAAGCTTCGAACCGAACAACTCTATGCCAAACTCTCCAAGTATGAGTTTTGGTCTGACGAAGTACAGTTTCTTGGTCATGTTGTAAACAAGATGGGTATTCATGTCGACCCATCCAAAATTGAAGCAATCAAGCACTGGATTTCACCGACCACTCCTACCGAAATCCGTTCCTTTTTGGGCTTAGCTGGTTACTACCGGCGATTCATTTCGAACTTCTCAAAAATCGCCTTGCCTTTAACAGCATTAACGCACAAAGGAAAACTGTATATTTGGGGCTCGAAGCAAGAAGAAGCCTTTCAAACGCTCAAGCGAAAGTTGTGCGAAGCTCCTGTTCTAACGTTACCAGAGGGTACTGACGACCTTGTCGTTTATTGTGATGCCTCCAACCAAGGTCTCGGTTGTGTACTTATGCAACGAGGCAAGGTTATCGCTTACGCGTCAAGGCAACTCAAAATTCATGAAAAGAATTATACGACTCACGACCTCGAACTTGGTGCAGTTGTATTTGCCTTAAAAATCTGGAGACACTACCTCTATGGTACTAAGTGCATCATTTACACCGACCATAAAAGCCTTCAGCACATTTTTGATCAAAAGGAACTTAACATGAGACAACGCCGATGGAACGAACTCATCAGCGATTACGATTGTGAGATCCGATATCACCCTGGAAAGGCTAATGTGGTAGCCGATGCGCTCAGCCGCAAACCCAGTCAACTCAACTGTATTTTGCCGCGCACGCAGCTTCGCTTCGCGCCGATCCGAACCAATCTTGAATCGCGCATTCGCGACGCGCAGCACGCATCGATCAGTAAAGGCAACCTACGCGCCGAGTTAGCGTGTGGTGCGGAAGCACATCTAGTCCCTAACCTGAATGGAACTCTCTGTTATCTCAATCGCATCTGGATTCCCGATGATGAGATTCTTCGCACTATCATACTGAGTGAAGCGCACAAAACTCGATATTCCATTCATCCTGGCGCTGACAAAATGTACAAGGATTTGCGCCTTACTTTTTGGTGGCCCGGTATGAAAAAGGATATTGCTGTGTTCGTAGCTAAATGCCTAACTTGTTCTAAGGTAAAAGCTGAACATCAACGCCCATCTGGTTTGCTCGAACAACCAGAAATTCCTACGTGGAAATGGGAAAGTATAGCAATGGACTTTATCACCAAGTTACCCTCGACCGCAAGCAAACATGATAGCATTTGGGTAATAGTGGATCGATTGACCAAGTCTGCCCACTTTCTGCCCATTCGTGAAACCTACCGTGTTGAACAACTTGCGCATCTATATGTCAAAGAAATTGTCTGCCGTCATGGTACTCCCTTGAGCATCATATCCGATCGCGATGGCCGTTTTATATCTCGCTTTTGGAAATCTCTCCAATCTGCGTTAGGAACTCGTTTGGACATGAGTACTGCATATCATCCTCAGACTGACGGACAGTCTGAGCAAACCATCCAAACCCTTGAGGATATGCTTCGATCTTGTGTTCTTGATTTTGGAGGTAATTGGGATTCACACCTACCTCTGATCGAGTTCTCTTATAATAACAGCTATCATTCCAGCATCGGTATGGCCCCATTTAATTGGGATTCACACCTACCTCTGATCGAGTTCTCTTATAATAACAGCTCTGATCGAGGTAATTGGGATTCACACCTACCTCTAATTGGGAAGCACTTTACGGTCGAAAGTGCCGCTCACCGATTTGTTGGAACGAAGTGGGTGAAGTTCAAATCACAGGACCCGAACTAGTTCAAGAGACAACCGATAAAATCGCCAAGATCCGTGATCATCTGCTGACTGCCAGAAGCCGACAGAAGAGTTACGCAGATCGCAGGCGGAAGCCTCTCGAATTTCTAGTTGGTGATCTTGTTCTCCTCAAAGTGTCGCCCTGGAAGGGTGTTGTCCGCTTTGGGAAGAGAGGTAAGCTTGCACCTCGTTATGTTGGTCCGTTCAAGATTCTTGCGAGAGTGGAAAAAGTTGCCTACAAGCTGGACCTGCCGCCCGCGCTCAGCAATGTGCATCCAACGTTCCATGTATCCAATCTCAAGAAATGTTTAGCTGACGAGAACCTCCACATACCACTTGATAAAGTTCAAGTTGATGAGTCTATGCATTTCGTTGAGAAGCCTGTTGAGATTATGGATCGCGAGGTGAAGAAAACCAAGCGCAGTCGCATCCCTATTGTCAAAGTTCGCTGGGAGTCCAAGCGCGGAGCCGAGTTCACTTGGGAAAGGGAAGATCAAATGAAGATCAAGTACCCGCACCTTTTCTCTGCGCATCCTACTTCGAGATAAATTTCGGGACGAAATTTCTTAAAGTAGGGGAGACTGTGACAACTGCCCAAATCCGACCCGACCCAGGTACCCGTTTTCGGATCCGTTTTTAAGATTTAAAATTTGATTATAATCTTTATAAATATATCATATTACTAATAATAATAATTCCTTTCCGCCGTCCCGCCCCTTTTTCCCTCTTGTCGCCGTCCCGCCCCTCTGCTTAACCCTTAAGCCTTGAACCCCTTCTCTACTCTTTGCTTGTCCTTTGGTTCTTCCCGCCTAAGGATGTCTGCGCAGCTCCACGCGCCAGACTCCTTACAAGGAAGCCTGCGTGAAGACCAGCTGTTCCTGCGATACGCGAGGCGAACTGTTCCCACGGCGCGCAAAGAATTGTAGTTCTTCCCGCGGCGCGCTAAGGATTGTAGTTCTTCCCGCGGCGCGCTAAGGATTGTAGTTCTTCCCGCGGCGCGCTAAGGATTGTAGTTCTTCCCGCGACGCGCTAAGGATTGTTCAGTCTGCCTTCGCCCTCGCGCACTCAAGTCTTCTCGCGCTAGACACTTAAGTCTTTTCTCCAGTTTAAGCCAGCCTGTATGCTTTTGAAATATCTTATCTTCTGTGCTATACCTGCCAAGGTATGGGCACAGTAGGCCAGATCTGACATCTGTCCGAAAGGTCACTTTCGGCGCAGCTTGCTTACCAACCCTCTTGGTTGTCAGAAAAAGTAACTGGCATAATCTTTTAAAATCTTCTTTTCCATGTCTTGTTCAGTACTTTGACTGACCCCTCCCATGCTATGAACAGTAACCTGTCAGCTTTCCCCATCCCCTGCAGCTGCCACCATATCTTTTGCTTTTGATACCTTTTGCTTTGATTTAATAAGATCTTTTTCCCCAATTCTAGGGATGTGTTCCCTAGGGTTTTCCTATAAATAAAACTAATTTCTTGGATAATTAAACACTCCCCAAAATCTTTCTCCCTTACTCTCAGCCGAAGATCCTCAGCGACGTCTACACTCCCCTCTTTGCAATCCGTCCTCTCTTCTTTTCTGCCCAGAAATCTCGGTAAATATATAATATATAATTTTCTTTTTTAATAATTTGTCTAAGTAACTTGCATATATTCAAGACATAAAAACCAATCGTTAAACCAATAACCTCTTATTTATAGGTTAACCTTCGCTTGTTTAAAAGTTGGTTCTTGCATTATCTTTCAACGCATCTTTTACAAGTGAGTAATCTCGTACCTAATCCCCTTTTATTTTTAACGTTTTGGGATGTTCATGTGTTCGTACAACTTGAGTCTTAAACTTGTTTATGAAATTATGTGCGCAAAACCCATGTGTTATGGACGTTTACTAGTGTTGTATATTTGTATGTGTTGATCATTAACCGCTTTGATCGGCCTATTCCGAAGTTTTCATGGATCCATTAGATGAACACGGGAGACCTATTGTTACGATTTTCTTGGTTTGTTTGCACATACACGAATGATTATTTGTTTTTGCTCGACTTGGAGCACGCTATGAACTATGAGCTATGATCTATTTAGGCTTGATCACAATCTGTTTACACACTATGTTGAACACCAGTTATACACATGTTGCGCGCAGTGCTTTGTTATTATCTATTTATATCTATTAAACTTGATTTCTCACCGACACGCAAGTGTTGACGTTTTATTTTAACGCATGTTCAGGTTTGCTGTAGCTGCTTTTGGAAACTCGAGGACACGTAGGATGTTTTCTTTTACTTTGGACTTAGTTTAAAATATAACAAGACAAATTTATGTATTTGAATATTATGAGTTATGATATGTGATTTATGTTACTTTATGGTGTGTTATGCGCATGCGCAATGAAATGTATTTATTAAATATTGACACCCAAATAGTGTCACGAGTAATGAAACAATACGTAGCGCCCCGATGTATAATCCGCCATCGGTCGGGGTGTTACATTAAACATCTCCCGAGTTAATTTCTTCATGCGATAATCATTCTCATCAAGCCACTAACCATTAAAGATTCCACGACGATCATGGGTGGCTAAACTTCTCAGTAACCACCTCCGGTTGGACGGTTTCTGTTGACTCAAGTTAATTGGATTGTTTTTTGTTGATTGAGAAATACTTGTGGTATGATTAATTTTAATGAATTGTGTGTGTCGCAAATATCTGTCTTTTATCATTCACGTTCGGTTTTCTTGCATCGTGAGCGATTTGGTATCTAAGGGGGTAGCTAATGTATATAATTGGGTAATTAGATTGTACAAGTTAGTTAATTTTACTATCAGAATCCGTATCTGAAATTTCAGATATCCATTCGAATAATAAATCGGATATCTGAAATTCCAAAAAATGAAGAAAAAGAAGAATTTCTATTAACGAGTAACAATCTCTATAACAAATCTTATGTCAAATAAATCTAAATGAAAGTCACCTATTTACTTGGCCCAACAAACAATAACAAATTCAACAAAGTTTGGCATATTACAGAATGAGGAAATTTGACCCTTGGCATGTTTTATCCGAAATTGGGAAATCGGAGTAAGGTCGACAGTAAGGAATAATCCATCGGCAAAGTCAGATGGCCGAGGAGTGGTCGTAGTCCACCGGCGAAGAAGTCAGATGGATGGATCGTGGCTGCGTAGAGGCGTTTGAGTGACCAGTTTGTGAATAAACAATGGATTTAGGGTTTCAAGCTTTAAACATATCTATGGGGAAAATTCCCAAAATAGCCCTTTCTAGAGATAGAAAGCCCAAAATAGCCATTTTTTAAAATTTGAACTCTCCAGACACATTAGGAAAGATAATAAAGATGAGGGAGCAGGCTAAATATCTAAAGAAAGTTAGGGAGCAGACCAGATTTGGGAAAATATTAAAGGAAAAGTCCAAATTTTTTTGAAATGTTGGAGCAAAAGTTCAAATTTTTTCTAAACTTTTTTCTCAAAAAACAGTCTCCCAAGACTGTTTTTTATGTTTCATACATTTTCCGTCCATATTTTCAAATTCTAGGAAAAAGAAATTTTTTACAATTATACCCCTGGCGATGGACGTTTAAGACGGCGACGGAAGCCGTTGGATTCCGACCGGAGATAGGAGGATACGAACTGGCTGCGTGATTACGTGAACAGAGTGTCGGATACGGACGGCGGCGGCGGAGGAAGCGAATACAAATTTTTTTACGTGGATACGAACGGTGACCAGAGATGACAGATACGACGGCGATACGGACGGAATTTGGAGAGAGACCGTCTATCCGCCTATCCGGAGATACGACGCGGGGGACGGTGACCAGAGATAGGCGGGGATGGTGACCGTAGATAGACGGATACGACGGCGATACGGACGAACGGAGATACGATGCCGGGGGTAGACGCCTCTTTTAATCCGGATATACGACGTCGAGGACGGTGACAGGAGATAGGCGGGGACGGTGACCGGAGATAGGCGTGGACAGAGTGTCGGTATCGATCTCCGGTCGGAATCCGACAGTTTCCGTCGCCGGCTTAAACGTTCGTCGCTAGGGGTATAATTGTAAAAATTCTCTTTTTCCTAGAATTTGAAAATATTGATAGAAAAGGCAGGAAACATCAAAAAACAGTTTTGAGAAAAAAAGTTTAGAAAAAGTTTGAACTTTTGCTCTAACATTTCAAAAAAATTTGGACTTTTCCTTCAATATTTTCCCAAATCTGGTCTGCTCCCTAGCTTTCTTTAATTATTTGGTCCGCTCCCTCATATTTATTATCTTTTTCTAATGCGTCTGGAGATTCCAAATTCTAAAAACTTCTGAGGAAAAAGGGGCTATTTTGGGCTTTCTCTCTCTAGAAACGGCTATTTTGGGAATTTTCTCATAAATAAGACTTACTAAATGTCATATGTCATCACCAAATTAATTATTACAAAAAATTTTTCTCTCCTCTCTTTCATATTAAATACATTTGACATTCTTTTTATTAATAATTTTATATTTCATTTTTTCACCTTTTAATATTTTATTTTCTCTTTTTAATAATTCTTTCCTGATTTAAACAATTTAATACAAACATAAATATATTATTTTTTATATAAATAAATTATATTAGTTATTAATATTAGGTTTTATAAATAATCAATTTTCACGTTAGTTATGAATATGATTCCAAAAATTAAGGTTTTATAAGAAATTGTATATTGGATGAAGAAGCAAGATCAATTTAGATTAAATTTTAATAAATGGTAACTTATTAAATATATATGATTATTTACTAAATTATAAGTCTTTTTCTTTCAAACTCTTAAAAGACAAATTCACTATTGATGTATTCTAAGTATTTATGTTAACTTACACGAGCGGGTTTCTTTAACCGGTTAAAATATCAAACATGGTTTAGGTCAAAACAGTTTATGATTTGAATGAGTTTTGGTCCATGGGTTGGTTTAAAAAAATAAACATCTACAACTTCTTTTTTAATTGACTATTTAATCGACCCATCATTTATGTTAAATTCATCATCTTAAAAATCTACAAAAATATGAACACTAGATTACATGTTTTGGTTTTCAGGTGGATAAAACAACTTATCTTTGGAATACAAATGTTATAGCACACTATTAATCATATGATAAATTGACTTTGTATATTCTTCTATTATTGAAGATTTCAAAAATATAGATTTCTTTAGCGAGCGAGGTATACTTGCACCGATAAATGAGATCGTTCAAGAAATTAGCAAGCGTTTGATATCCATGTTTAAGGGAGATAAAAAATATTACCATTCTTCATATGGTATTTATCAGACATAAAATGATACACTACAAGAAAGTATTAGTTTCCTGATGTTTTAAATGACCTCAAAATATAAGGTTGTCAAAGTTATAAATTAGTCCTAAAAGTTGATGTTGAAGTGATGTTACTTAAAATATTAACTAGAAAATTGGTCTATGTAATGAAACTAAACTATATGTGAACACACAATATGATAACCGCATTATAGAAGCCGAAATCATATCCGAAAGTAATATTGAAACTAACACTTTTATCCTTAAAAAAATCATATACCATTAGATAAAATGATTAATTTCAAAGTATGAAATTTTCACTTTTTTTTTAATTTTACATTAAAAATTAATAAAAGCTAAGGCCAATCAATATTGATGGTTGGCTTGTTTTTTAGACAATTTATTTTAACTTGTTATCAGTTATGTGTTACATTATCTAGAGTTATAGACAGAAACAATGTGAAACTACTACGTTTTAATATAGAAAGTAAAATTACAAATAAAATAACAAATAATTTGTACAAGGAAATATTTAAAGGTTTGTAATTTTCTAACGTTTTATTTTCATATTATGTAATGTATAATTTATTCTACCATATAATTTATTTTTATATCTTTTAAACATATTTTTTGTATTTTACATTACGTTATTATTTAAATATATTTATTTATTCTAACCCGTGTGCTACACAGGTAGCTAATCTAGTTTAAGTATAATAATTAAGAGTTAATGGTCATTTTCGTCCTTGTGGTTTGCTACTTTCGCTACTTTAGTCCAAAGTTTAAAATTTTGTTAATTTAGTCCTTAGCCCCTCCGTCTAACGACATCCAACTATGCTGTTAGTTTAAGAGGTATTTTTGTCTTTCTCCTGTTTTCAATTTATCAAACATGATGAGTTGACATAGTTTTCATATGTTGACTTTAGGTGGTCAACGAACGGGAAGTAGCAATCAAGAAACCAATGACTTCAAAGACAATGGTAATTCATCTTACAAAATTCATATAAACTTTATGTAAGTTTATCAAGTTAAGTTATATTGACAAAATTGTGTTACGGGTTGAAGTTTTTGTGGGGTTTCAATTGTTCAGTTGAGATCTCCGGTTGAACAAGAATCATAATGTTGATAGGATCTTGAAGTTGTATGTGTTCATTAGTTGTGGTCGTAGTTAAATCACTAATTGTTGAGTGATACTAAGACCAAAGTTTTTATCCATGCTATCGGGGTAAAACGGTTGAAGTTGTACAATCACTAGTGAATAATAGAGCTAAAGGGTCACCTCATTTATAACCATCAAGTATAAAATGGTAAAGTGGATGATTTTAAAGTGACCTGCATGTAGTCAAAGATCTGAAATTTTAGCCTAAATGTGGACGGCCAGTTTGGCCCGTTTGTAAGTTTTATCTGAAATGAAAGGTTTGAAAAGATGTACGTTGTATGCTAGTTGATCTTGATTGAGTAATTCATTAATTTTTTTTATAAATTTCACTTGAGTTGGCAAATGGGTCGCAAGTGGCTGGGATTGCTTTCTTTTCAAATTTTGCATCTCTAGTGTTGTCCATTTATTATATAACTAGTACAATATATGGATCCTGTTTTAGGTAAAATGCATGCCTAAAGTGGTGCTTGAAGATCATGGCATAGGGACATATATATTATATGGATTTTGTTGTTTATAGCTGTGCAACTATAATTACTGGATTATTATTGCGTGGGAGACCATTTGGAGATGACCTTGAGAAACAAAAAAGGGTTTTGCTTCATGAACAAAGAGTTATTTGGTTTGTGAATGCTTTGCATCTGAGACGTTTTATTTTGCAATAGGGCTTGCATCCTGGCTTTAAAAACCATTATTGTAGCATATTTTGTGTCCAAAATCTTTCTTGCCTAAAAATCTGAAATATTCCAGGCTTGCAAAAGATGCTGTCAAGGCTTTGAAGAAAAAATTACAAACTCAAGAACCCTAATGTTCAGTGACTTTTTTGATTCAAACTTGCATATATTTTGAACTTTTCTTACAATTCCGTTATTTTCTACTTTTATTTATAAATCTTGAAGTGACGGTTGTATTCTGGATTTTAGCTTTTATAGACAATGGCAAAGAATTGTGGTGAAAATGTTCGTTATCAAATAGCCGAGCGAAACCTACTCCCGGAGATGATTAAGACTGTCAAGAATAAAGTCAACTTTCCATTTGACTTTTTACCATCTCTGTTCTGAAGAAAGTTGACTTTGATGTGACTTTTGACTTTTTTGATTCAAAAGAAATATATGTTTTGCAGACGGACATACGCACGGGGGAGAAAATATTGGTACTTTTAGACCCTTGACGATAAGCGTTTGATCCTCAATATTATTTCGCTTCAAAGAATCGCAGGTACGTTTATTGTATATGCGCGCTTTCAGTCTTACAAACAAATTTATAATATTGATTTATTTAGTATCATTTCATGGTTACAGCAATATGGACTACAATTTCCGCGAAGGTCACCCGTTAAGCCGTTACAGCTCCAATATTTACACCTCATCCAGCTTTAAGATCCCCTCAAGCAAACTATGGTGGGCCAAGTAACTCTTCAGCACGGATTGATGAAGCCATGGCTTCCGAGATTGGAAATTTAAGGTACGTTTTCTCCTTAGTTGTCAGCAATCAATATACTAATTGCACAAAATTTCTGGTTATTTAATTTTATAGTTCACAGAAAGGTTGAGGCATTGTTGGATCAACAAAGGCTTCTTTTCTTAGTGGGAAGAAACTGAGAGTTAAGCATTTTGGTGCACCATCCGGCTCCTGGTCGTGCGGAATCGTGTGCATTGTGGCTGACCCGACAGACCGATTATGTTTCTTGGCAGCATTGCACCAGAATTGCTCGATGGTGGATTACGATTATGTAGAGTGACAGTTAGCAATGATATGGATATCCCCATTCATGGTGACATCATGATGGAAGAACAATCCATTTTAGAGGTTAAAGCATCTTCAGCTGTTAAAAGAACTGAAGTTTGCAAGAAGTCCAAATTTGATTTTTAACAATTAAAATGAATTAATTAATAATTAATTTTTAGATTAAAGAGTAATCCTTCAAGGCAAAAAAAAAATGAATTTTTTTAAGATTGATGAGTACAGCCAATGGTGTAATTCTTATTCCACTTATTATTTATTCAATGTCATATTAACAAGCAGACTAAAGGCAAATTTCAAGAACTGAAACAGTAAAGTACACAAAGCAGACAATTGTACCGAATTCAAGAAACCATCAATTTCAATAGCCCATTCATTCTTTCACCATAATCAGTTCTCCATCACTAGTTATTTGCTTCTTTCCCCACCATATACCTGCACACGAAGTGTTTAATCTGCGGTAAGGCAATCTCATCATGACTCAGGTTGTGGCGTTCCCCCAACTCCTTGAATCCCCATTTTTTATGCTCGGTGTTTAGTTCAAGGAAAACATGAATCTCGCCTTGAGGAGAGATCATTTTCTTGAGGAGAGACCATTTTTCGTGAGTTCTCAACAAACTCTTCGACTTGATTGAACGAATGTGGATGATATAGTATGATCCTATCATACAACATTGGGTTTTTATCTTTGTCGAAGTTCACACGAACATCACCCACCATGTTTTGGATCGTAACATGAGAAAACATACTTGTATCATGATCTTTCAATTCTTTTAGATGGTGTCCGACACCTTTAAACTTCTGTGAATTATCACCTATATATATATTGTTGGAATGAGAATATATTAGTTAGCAAAAATTAAATTAAATAATTTGATACAAATTAATACAATCATTGAATGAAAACAACATTATCAATGCTAAGTTCAGATGTAGCCGTGACATTAGTCCCACCGCCTAACATGGAAACCAATCCGGACGAAAATGAGTAATCATCTTCTTTAACCACCAAGATGTTATGCTCCCGTTTATACAACTTTATCTTCTTAACCTCGTTCAAATGCTTAACAGTGCTGTAGAATAGTTTCTAAATGTTGCTCTTCATCGTTGTGATTATTCAAGCAGAATACTGGAGATTGGTCGCCGGAAAATTCGTCGGAGGAACGCCGGACCGGAAAACTAACTCTCTGTGTGTGCGCGTATATACGATTGTGATTTGTGAACTGTATCTGTGGTTCTTGCATGATTGATCTATCATCATATATATACACACGAGCTAATTAACTAACCGGACTCGTAACATATAACTAACTCTAACTGAAAACCAACCGTTTGTGAGAACCGTTTCTCTTATGCGCGCGCGTGTGTTAAATGTTGATGATGATGATGTAATAAATAAATATATTCATACTATGGGAAAATAAGTAACATATACAACTCTAACTTTGTTACCCTGATTCAAAAGGGGGCCCATAAAAAATGGAGGATTATCGCTCGATTAATCTAATTGAGTGCATACCCAAACTTTTGGGCTATATATATATATATATATATAAATGATTTTTTTTGGGGGGGGTTGTCTGAAGAAAGGCACGCCATTGTAGGGGCTTCAAGGCTGAGAGATTAGCATAAATGCTGGAAGATCGGCACGGGGCTGAAAGGATGCCCTAGATTAATAACGATATGTGTGCGTGCGGGGCACATAAAGCAAAAATTTATTATCGGGAAACAAGAGTGATTTTCGATGATTTTAGGCGTAACGGTGTCACGAAAGTGCTATTGCGCAGGGAATGGTAGGGTCGGGGAGCTCAGGCCAGCGCGCAAGCCATTTTAACAAAGTTACATGGTTAAGAGAGAAGGAAACTACTCCCCGAAAATGCTCCGCGCCTAGGTTCTTTTGTCGTTGGGGCTTATCCTTGTGAATCATTCATTCAGTTGAGCGTTCCTTAGGCGTCGATCAACCTTGAATCACAGGCCGCTCTGTCGTTGTTTGATTTTTCGTTGTCTAATCACACTCGAAATTATGTATCTACTTATCATATTTTTGCCCCTGCTTGGTAGTTCCATAGCAGGTTTTTTCGAACGTTTTCTAGGATCAGAAGGAAGCGCTATAACAGCCACTACGTGTGTTTCATTCTCTTCGATCTTATCTTTGATTGCTTTTTATGAAGTCGCACCGGGAGCTAGTGTTTGCTATCTAAGAATAGCTCCATGGATCTCATCAGAAATGTTTGATGCTTCTTGGGGCTTCTTTGGTGACTGTGAAATCACCAGATGAATTGCCCGAGTAGATAGATTAGATCTGGACACGGCTGTTGCTCCGCGGTGATACGGACTCGACCCGCTCCTCCCGCACCCCGGGGCACATATATATAGTTAGACTAGTTCGTAGCTTGATTTCTTTTTTACTTAAAAGTTATCCTAGTTATTCTAGTGGTAATTAAAAGAGATCCCAATTCCCATGAATGAACAAGAATGGCATAGAGAATCCATGATCGGGAATTTAACACCCTCAACAATAATTCTTAAGGAACAATGCAAGTACTGAAATTGTTAAAATAGTCCACCATTCGTTATGAACACATAAGGTGTGAACGAAACATAAGGTGTGAATGAACTTCACGCATACATAAGGTGTGAATGAAAAACACAAACATCTAAGATGTGGTGGGTTTTTGTTTACTTTTATGGGTATTAAATATATATTTTTTAATATTATTTTTTTTTTATTTTAAAGCCGACAACAACAGCAAAATCTGAACATGGAGAATGAATTCCGGTCATCACTTCAAAAGGCACATTGATTGTCAACATAAGTGATGTTCTTCAGGCAACATATCGTTTATTACAACTCTTAAAGACCAACTAAATAACAGTATCATAAGTTATAAGTTTGATATATTATGTACGTGTTAGAGTAATAAGAAATTTAAAAGCATGACACATAGAGTAGCGAGACTAGAGGGAAGAAGCCGCATTCTTATGTATTTGCAAAGGGTAAAATGGGGGGAGCTGTTGCCAGAATTTACTTATGAATTGAGGGAAAGTACCGAGGGTTGTATTACAAAGATTACCAGCCTTTGAGAACGAGAAACAAGAGTCACCTACCATCCAACCCCAAAGAGATTAATTAAATCAATAAGCACATTATGAAATTTATTCGTCAAAGAAACATGATCTTGTTGCTTGTTTTGATGTTGTGTTCAAATCAGTGTTGTACGTTAGACTTTTTGGAAGGTATAACAACGTTGTTGATCGTCGGTCGGTATAGCATAGGCTCGTCACATCGGAATGTTCCAGAAATAAATAAACAAGATTGTAGTTTTCTTTTTATAAATTACCAAGCAAAAGTTAATTCTAACAAGGTATAACAAGATTGTAGTTTTCTTTTTATAAAATACTTAAAAATCATTTGCATAGCAAAGTTTACACGCTTTAAATGCATAAATATCAAAATCATTCAATTATTCGTCAAGATAGTAAGTTATAAGCTATTGAACGACAATAAGCGGTACCGCCAATATGAATAATGAGACTCCAAACTTTCATTATCATTGTCAAAGACTCGAAGGCAATCCAACTTTAATGCAAAAATAATTTAAGTTCCCTCTAGTGAACAATTTACTACTTTTATGCTAATCAAAATTTTACAAATTGTTTTGAAACGACAAAAATGAAAGCTAAGGCTAAACAGATTTACTTCTCTGCTCAAATGGGATTGCCTTTGACACTAAAGCTGAAAGTTAACAGCGATATTGATCACATTGCCGGTATGGAATAAAATATTTTCAATTGCATTTGATAACGCGTCGAATAATACATCGGCGGTTGATAAATTAAAATTAAAATATACGCCGATTTGCAATGGTGTATTTTTTCACCTAAGGTGTGTTGCACATATCATTAATTTAATCGTGCAAGACGGACTTGCTTCGGATGAGGTTACATCGGTTATAAACGATTTTAGAGTAATGCTACATGAAGTTTTTAAGAAAAGTAAAAAAAGACAAATGGATTATAGAAAATTTTGTAAAGATACGGGAAGAAAAGCTTTGGGAGCTAATTGGGATGTACCTCATCGATGGAATTCCACTTGCATAATGTTTCAAAGTGCTTTGAAACAAAGAGAAACTTTACAAATGTTTCATTCTAGTCTTGCCGAGAATGATTTGGCAATCCCCTTTTCAAATGAGAAATGGGAAATTATCAATGACTTATCGACTTTTCTTGAAGTTTTTAAAACATCAACTACGAAACTATCGGGAACGTATTATCCGACAAGTCCCTTGGTTCTTTCGGAGTTATTTTTAATCGTTAACAATCTTAAAGAATTTGAAAATAAAAGTCCAATGTTTTCAAACATCATATTACCAATGAAGTTTAAATTAAAAAATACTTTCTTGAATTGCCACCGATTTTTACTTGCGCCGCCGCTTTAAACCCAATGTTAAATGTTACGGGGGTTGAATGTGTGATAGACGAAATTTTTTCAGCCTTAGATATGCATGAAGTTGACCCAAACTTTTCAACAGAGGCACAAAATGATTTTAACTTGAATTTTAAATTTATGTATGACTTTTATATAAATAAATATGGGTCAAACATACACATGCCTACGCCGGGGGGGTCGTCATCAAGTTCAAGTGCTACTAGAGTACGAGACCCCATGATTAGCCTTATGAACACCGTTCGCAACGTAACGGCTAAAAAACAAAGGGGTAACACCCCTTCAAGCGAACTAGAAAGGTATAGTGCATATGATTTCTCTACCGGTTTATCCGAAGAGGAATATGGCACTTTTGATGTTTTGGCTTGGTGGAAGGTAAAGGAAACCGAGTTTCCGATTCTTGCCACCATGGCCCGTGATTTACTAACCGCCCAAGCTTCTACGGTAGCTTCGGAATCTGCTTTTTCTCTTAGTTGCAGGGTAATATCGGTGAGAAGAACAAGACTGAATTCGGAGTCGGTGGAGATGTGCATTTGCTTGAAGGATCACTTGGACTCAATCGATCATGTTCAACACGTAACCACTCTGGAAGACGAAACACCACTTGATGTTCGAGTGCACGACGAACAAGAAGGCGTTTCTACAAGTAATTCTGATGAATAAGTCGCCACTCAATAATTACGACGAACAAGAAGGCTTTTCTAGAAATAATATGTCACAACTTTATATTTATAAGTTTAATGTTTTGTTAGTTTGTTTTTGAATATTTTAAAACATGTAACCTTTTTTTTTTTTGAACTTCTTAAAGTAAATAAAATGAATTTTATGTTAATTGTTTTTTTTATTTAACATGTTATACAAATAACTTTTTTTTTTTTTGAACTTCTTAAAGTAAATAAAATGAATTTTATGTTAATTGTTTTTTTTATTTAACATGTTATACAAATACGAATCGTATAACACCGCTCTTGATTATAATTCAGCATTTGACTTGCGTAAGCCAAAAGACTATAATACATAGCAAACTCAACAAATGTAACACGATACAGATTTAAGTTCACCATTACACGATACACGATACAGACTAATCAATTCAAACACGCTGACACTCATAGCATTAAGTTCAATATGTTGTTTACCATTGCTCTGTGGGTGAACAACAAAAGTAGCATGAGCCTCTTCAGAAATCAGAAGAACACAAATCATCACCTACACAAGCAGCGGAAACGAAAAACGAAAAAAAAAATAATATTTTACACTGTAACCGGTTGGAACCGGTTACAGTGTAAGAACCGGTTTAGGAACCGGTTACAGTGTAAGAACCGGTTTAGGAACCGGTCAGAACCGGTTCCACCGGTTCCGGGTCCGAGGGTTGGGGAACCGGTTCGGTTCCCTAACCGGTTCGACCATGGAACCGGTTTAAACAGTGATGTTGACTAATGGAACCGGTTCTGAACCGGTTCCGGTTCCTTTGACCAACCCGATTTGATCACCTATACTGCCATCCAACCCCAAAGAGATTAATTATATCAATAAGCACATTATGAAATTTATTCGTCAAAGAAACATGATCTTGTTGCTTGTTTTGATGTTGTGTTCAAATCAGTGTTGTACGTTAGACTTTTTGGAAGGTATAACAACGTTGTTGATCGTCGGTCGGTATAGCATAGGCTCGTCACATCGGAATGTTCCAGAAATAAATAAACAAGATTGTAGTTTTCTTTTTATAAATTACCAAGCAAAAGTTAATTCTAACAAGGTATAACAAGATTGTAGTTTTCTTTTTATAAAATACTTAAAAATCATTTGCATAGCAAAGTTTACACGCTTTAAATGCATAAATATCAAAATCATTCAATTATTCGTCAAGATAGTAAGTTATAAGCTATTGAACGACAATAAGCGGTACCGCCAATATGAATAATGAGACTCCAAACTTTCATTATCATTGTCAAAGACTCGAAGGCAATCCAACTTTAATGCAAAAATAATTTAAGTTCCCTCTAGTGAACAATTTACTACTTTTATGCTAATCAAAATTTTACAAATTGTTTTGAAACGACAAAAATGAAAGCTAAGGCTAAACAGATTTACTTCTCTGCTCAAATGGGATTGCCTTTGACACTAAAGCTGAAAGTTAACAGCGATATTGATCACATTGCCGGTATGGAATAAAATATTTTCAATTGCATTTGATAACGCGTCGAATAATACATCGGCGGTTGATAAATTAAAATTAAAATATACGCCGATTTGCAATGGTGTATTTTTTCACCTAAGGTGTGTTGCACATATCATTAATTTAATCGTGCAAGACGGACTTGCTTCGGATGAGGTTACATCGGTTATAAACGATTTTAGAGTAATGCTACATGAAGTTTTTAAGAAAAGTAAAAAAAGACAAATGGATTATAGAAAATTTTGTAAAGATACGGTAAGAAAAGCTTTGGGAGCTAATTGGGATGTACCTCATCGATGGAATTCCACTTGCATAATGTTTCAAAGTGCTTTGAAACAAAGAGAAACTTTACAAATGTTTCATTCTAGTCTCGCCGAGAATGATTTGGCAATCCCCTTTTCAAATGAGAAATGGGAAATTATCAATGACTTATCGACTTTTCTTGAAGTTTTTAAAACATCAACTACGAAACTATCGGGAACGTATTATCCGACAAGTCCCTTGGTTCTTTCGGAGTTATTTTTAATCGTTAACAATCTTAAAGAATTTGAAAATAAAAGTCCAATGTTTTCAAACATCATATTACCAATGAAGTTTAAATTAAAAAATACTTTCTTGAATTGCCACCGATTTTTACTTGCGCCGCCGCTTTAAACCCAATGTTAAATGTTACGGGGGTTGAATGTGTGATAGACGAAATTTTTTCAGCCTTAGATATGCATGAAGTTGACCCAAACTTTTCAACAGAGGCACAAAATGATTTTAACTTGAATTTTAAATTTATGTATGACTTTTATATAAATAAATATGGGTCAAACATACACATGCCTACACCGGGGGGGTCGTCATCAAGTTCAAGTGCTACTAGAGTACGAGACCCCATGATTAGCCTTATGAACACCGTTCGCAACGTAACGGCTAAAAAACAAAGGGGTAACACCCCTTCAAGCGAACTAGAAAGGTATAGTGCATATGATTTCTCTACCGGTTTATCCGAAGAGGAATATGGCACTTTTGATGTTTTGGCTTGGTGGAAGGTAAAGGAAACCGAGTTTCCGATTCTTGCCACCATGGCCCGTGATTTACTAACCGCCCAAGCTTCTACGGTAGCTTCGGAATCTGCTTTTTCTCTTAGTTGCAGGGTAATATCGGTGAGAAGAACAAGACTGAATTCGGAGTCGGTGGAGATGTGCATTTGCTTGAAGGATCACTTGGACTCAATCGATCATGTTCAACACGTAACCACTCTGGAAGACGAAACACCACTTGATGTTCGAGTGCACGACGAACAAGAAGGCGTTTCTACAAGTAATTCTGATGAATAAGTCGCCACTCAATAATTACGACGAACAAGAAGGCTTTTCTAGAAATAATATGTCACAACTTTATATTTATAAGTTTAATGTTTTGTTAGTTTGTTTTTGAATATTTTAAAACATGTAACCTTTTTTTTTTTTGAACTTCTTAAAGTAAATAAAATGAATTTTATGTTAATTGTTTTTTTTATTTAACATGTTATACAAATAACCTTTTTTTTTTTGAACTTCTTAAAGTAAATAAAATGAATTTTATGTTAATTGTTTTTTTTATTTAACATGTTATACAAATACGAATCGTATAACACCGCTCTTGATTATAATTCAGCATTTGACTTGCGTAAGCCAAAAGACTATAATACATAGCAAACTCAACAAATGTAACACGATACAGATTTAAGTTCACCATTACACGATACACGATACAGACTAATCAATTCAAACACGCTGACACTCATAGCATTAAGTTCAATATGTTGTTTACCATTGCTCTGTGGGTGAACAACAAAAGTAGCATGAGCCTCTTCAGAAATCAGAAGAACACAAATCATCACCTACACAAGCAGCGGAAACGAAAAACGAAAAAAAAAATAATATTTTACACTGTAACCGGTTGGAACCGGTTACAGTGTAAGAACCGGTTTAGGAACCGGTTACAGTGTAAGAACCGGTTTAGGAACCGGTCAGAACCGGTTCCACCGGTTCCGGGTCCGAGGGTTGGGGAACCGGTTCGGTTCCCTAACCGGTTCGACCATGGAACCGGTTTAAACAGTGATGTTGACTAATGGAACCGGTTCTGAACCGGTTCCGGTTCCTTTGACCAACCCGATTTGATCACCTATACTACCATCCAACCCCAAAGAGATTAATTATATCAATAAGCACATTATGAAATTTATTCGTCAAAGAAACATGATCTTGTTGCTTGTTTTGATGTTGTGTTCAAATCAGTGTTGTACGTTAGACTTTTTGGAAGGTATAACAACGTTGTTGATCGTCGGTCGGTATAGCATAGGCTCGTCACATCGGAATGTTCAAGAAATAAATAAACAAGATTGTAGTTTTCTTTTTATAAATTACCGAGCAAAAGTTAATTCTAAGGTATAACAAGATTGTAGTTTTCTTTTTATAAAATACTTAAAAATCATTTGCATAGCAAAGTTTACACGCTTTAAATGCATAAATATCAAAATCATTCAATTATTCGTCAAGATAGTAAGTTATAAGCTATTGAACGACAATAAGCGGTACCGCCAATATGAATAATGAGACTCCAAACTTTCATTATCATTGTCAAAGACTCGAAGGCAATCCAACTTTAATGCAAAAATAATTTAAGTTCCCTCTAGTGAACAATTTACTACTTTTATGCTAATCAAAATTTTACAAATTGTTTTGAAACGACAAAAATGAAAGCTAAGGCTAAACAGATTTACTTCTCTGCTCAAATGGGATTGCCTTTGACACTAAAGCTGAAAGTTAACAGCGATATTGATCACATTGCCGGTATGGAATATGATTGTTAACCAACGGATTATATTTTGAACATGAAAAGTTCACCATCTTAAACATAACACCATTAAGTGAAATTAAAAACCAAAAACAAAATTTTCATATGAAAAACAGATTTAAACCTTAAAGTACACAAACCCGAGTAAGCAAGACGATGAACAGCCTCTGTGCACAACGACTAAGGACTTCAAAGAGGTAAAAAGTTGACATGTTATTCAGAAATATGTACGCAAACGCAACTGATTTACAGAAAGTAAACAAGACAAGCATATTTAAAATCTGAGAAAGCTACCATACGGTTAATAAGAGTTCCACCACAGCAAACACAAAAACAAGCCGCCCAATCCCTCGACAGAGAAACCTCAGTATCTGAAATCATCCTCTGAAAATATGCTGTTACCTCTATATCTCACTTCCCTATCAGACTGCACAAAACAAATAGATATTAAAACTAGATCTTACAATCGATTATAATAAAAAAAAGGTTAAGATGCATACACGTTGAATGATTTCTTGAAATGCATCCGGCCCGTGCTCCTGAATGTACTTCTCAGCAGCAGTTAAGATGTCATCTGGTTTGCTGAACACGTCTTTCTTTCTTGGAACATACCAAATGTTAATCGTTTGTTTTCCATTGTAAAACGGTCTAACATACTGCTCATAAACATATGCAGCGCCACTGAAGTATGGCATCACCAACCAGCAAGTTACAATCAGCTTTGCATACGGCCAGAATGGGATCCTGACAGGTTTTATAAACATAATCAAGAAGATGCAAATGAGCAATTGCACTATAAATAGGCCTAGAAAACGGGTAGGGCGGGTTTGGGTTACAGGTCAAAACGCGTCGATTCAAAAAAGGGTTGTTATTTTGGTTCGGGTCGGAACGGTTTTCGTGTTAGAACAGGATGGTTTAAACAACTGACACAAAATCATAACTAGAGGAAACTCAAATAATTTGACTAAAATTCCTTCAATTAAAGGATTTCAGAAGTCCTTCCAATAAGTTCAGGTCAGACCGGGTTCCGCGTCAGACAAATAACCAACGTCCCCGTGACGTGCGTTACATGGGACCAGATGGGCGTAACCCAGCCCCATTACAAGCTTAACCCAACACTCGATGTGTAACCGACTCTGCACGAGTAACCAGTGCCGGTTACGCGTGTTTAGGCGTCGGTTACATGCGTTTCAATGCCGGTTATGCACATTTTGGTGTTGGGTTATACGCGTACCAGCATCGGTTACACGTCCGATGCCGTGCCACCAGCGTACCAAGGCCGGGTTGCCTGTCCCATATTAACCCATTCTGACTCGTTCGAAAAATAAGACCAACCCATTCCGACCCGTTTGAAAATAACACCAACCCATTCTAACCCGTGTTTCAGCAGAAATGGTTGTCTGAATCAACCCACTCTAACCCGTTCCTATAAAAAACAAGCACCCATAACTATAAAGCATGCAACTTTACCATTCAATAAGCTTAGCAAACGTTAACTCGAACAGAGTGAACATAGAATACAAAACCCAATACGTCAGCCATTGCTGATCATCCACTGGGGATTTAGTCTCAATCGCCCTGATCGAAGCATACCTGTTGCACATCAACATAACCTTATATCAACATTTACTAATTATTTTACACAATAACACAAAACCCACAAATCTATTCACAATAACACTTACAAAGGATAAGCCAAACTAACCACTGGCCTGCAACACAAAACACACAATTAAACCAAATCAGATTCCTCACAAAACCCCTAAAAAATTAAACATTAACTCACTAAAAATCAAAATCATAATATGGGTTTATGTTCAATTAACAGGATATGAACAGGAAAAATGCTAATTTAAAGTATGAATTTGGGTTTGAAGAATGAAGAAATTACCCAGCAAGAATGTCGAAGTTTTGAGCGATTAGTTTAAGCAAATTTACAGCTCCAGATCCAGATCCCATGTCCGATTAATAAAGAAAACCAACCTGCAAGTAATCAAATTGTTTGAACAAATCTGGAGAGTGAAGACGACGACGATGTGAGAGAAAGAGGGTTAGGTGGTGAGCGTGGGAAGTGTCATTGAAGCAGCCGAAAAAGGAAGTGAACAACTTGTACGGTAGAAGTTCGTGTTTCACGCGGCCATTAAGTTCGTGCATCAACCGTTTATACTGATTTTGACGTTTCACTCACCCAAAAGCATTATCAACAAAATAACTCCCTTAACTCCGGTTTCAAATATGAGATTTCAATAATCCCAAGCCTTTTAGACTAGAGGTTGGAAAAAATCCAGTTAACCGAACCGACCTGACAATCTAATAGAAACTATTGGAGCTGATTGAAACTGTAGGTTCAAAACCGGTTTATAATCTCTCTACTGAAACTGGTTAACAGAACCGAGACCGAAAAACACGGTCAAAAACTGACCAAAACCGATTAAGAAACTAGTTTCAACCCGAACCGAAACCGATCAAAACCTGGTCAAGAAACTGACTTTAATCTGAGCAGAAACCGATCATTAACTGACTTTGACTTGTATTGATTAACCTGAATCAATTTAAAGTTTCAAACCGATTTGCGCTCTATTTTAGACCAGAAGGTCAATGGCTATTAACTTTTGTTAGTAAATTACTAAAATCAAACATCATTAAATATTGTTGTCATTATTTTTGTTATTATATCTAGTTAAACAAAAAATTCTTATGTACCGGTAAGTGCTTAATCAAAAAAAGGTTTGAATGATTAAGAGACCATGAGATAGTAAATGCAGAGTACGTCAATGGGATGGTGATTGGTGGAGGAGGTGGTGGTAGGCCGAGGAGGTGGTGCGTGACTGACAAACTGAGTGTTATGAATACATGTGAAGATACAAAGAGGTAAAACTTTCATTCAACGTTAATTTCAAGTTTAATGGTAAGAAGTTTGCTAATTGATTCAGACGTGTCATTTTAATGAACCAAGCACACTTAATGCTGACTCATTCAGATGCAGTCTCTTAATGAAATAATTAAAAGGGTATCAAACAGGCTCTTATAATTTGTATCCAATAGACGCACTGAACCTATTGTAAAAATCTAACGGCTTTCAAAAATTCTAAAACTGGATTTTCAAGTTTTGGTTTGATATATGCCAAACTTGACACAAACCAACAAATGCACACCCTTGGTGAAGATCATGGGATTGATGGATTGTGGCGCATCTGAACATGCTCTCTATTAATGTTAACAAAGGCGATAATATTCAAGAACCACATGTCGTGATCATATGTGACATGACGTCCAAAAATCGAGGGTGTTCACCAAGGTCTTTTTTGGCTTCCTTGCAAGAAAGGCATTGATAGAACTAGTTGTAACTATCAGCCTATTGTCAACATGAATGAGTTAATTCATTATAACAATTTCTGATGAGAAAATATGTATTTTGACGATAGCTTTAAAGTTGAGTCTTATAAATCTTTACTATATATAATGTAATAGTGATGGGTTAAAGCAAAAGTGTTAATTTTAATAGTTTACTATTTATAAAACATATTAAAGAGGGACAAAAGTGTCATTCTGACATTAATATCATGTGTACATCTTTACATTTTACATAAAATAGTTACAACTTTTACTCTTTAACTTTAGTTATGTTTTGTAAATTTTAAAATTTTTTATATTATTACCTCCTCATCTTTAATACTCAGTTTGATAACTTTATTTAAAACAAGTTTTCTTTCTATATTTTTTAATATATTATGATAAAAAACAAACTTACCGTTGTGACGTAGATGTTATTGTCGATGTTTTGATGTAAAGTTTGCTCAATACCTACTTATCAATTATAATTTACAAGTCTACTATGAATCAATGTACAAGTTGTTAATGCATACGTATCACACTTAATGTGTAAGCCATAAAGAAGCATGTTTCCTCCAATAGCAGTTAGGCTTCATCGGTTTTCCTCAAATCACCCTTCTATAACCATATAATCATAACCTTTAATGATCATTCTAATGCTTGTAACTAGATTTAATTATGTATTTATATGATAAGATAGAAACTATGTGTCTGCCACAACATCTTGCATTACTACTAGTTTATAATGATTATGATGTATCACATCAAGATAAAGAGGCTATAGATGATAGATCACGATAGCATGGTGAAGAGTCATGAAATAGAGAAAGCACATAATGTGGAGAATAATGAATAGAAAGAAATTAATAACATCAATTGTGGTCCTATGGTAGGGTATATTGAAAAATCAATAAAATTGATTATTGGTGAAAATGTGAGATCAAAATGTATCGATAGAAAACTAGTCAAGAAGCAAAATAACTCTTCCATCAAAACTTTCTACTAGGAGAACTTGATGACGAGTCTTTTCAAGTGATAGAAAATGATTTGTGACAAATAATCTAATTAGTGGAATCATAAATGAATTTAGAAGATTTCTTTGGACCTTCATTTAATAAGAATATCGTAAGTTGTTAGTAACTCATAAAACTTTTTATCATCACATTAACTATCCTAGTAAAACGAAACTTCATGTACACGCCACATTTAAGAATACATTAATTTTCTTTTTAATAGTACTTCTCCCTTGTTTTCTATTTTCGTTTCTGCCATGACATATTGCAATTTTGTTCTACGTCTAAGAGTAACTTTCTAAATTTGAAGGAAATCACTACATGATTGCTGCATATAGGCATTTGATGGGGGATCAGGAGCAAGTTACATGTTAATATTTGGCTAAAGCCATTTGGAAAATTGTTTGAAAATGCACCTCAACCAAGCTTTTTAAATAAACTACTTTACATTTCAACATAAGTAGCGCAAAACATGATTAATCAATTTGCTCGTGGCCTAGAAAAATATTCGTTTAGTGGTTTTATATATGTTCATCGCATATTGATAATAATAATTGAAGAGGTATGTACCCGCCTCAACACCGAGCAAGGCGGGTCAACCCACAAGATAAAGACATTATGAAGGCACAAAGCCAAAACCTATGCGCATGGCGCATACAAAACATGCTCAGGCATCATATGCCCAGGCACACATATGCTCGCGCATCACATATGCGCGCGGCGCATCAGCGCGCGGCGCATATCACATGCTCGTGCATATCACATCTGCCCAGGCACACATATGCTCGCGCATCACATATGCGCGCAGCGCATCAGCGCGCGGCGCATATCACATGCTCGTGCATATCACATCTGCGCATGAAATATCTGCGCGTGAGAATAAAGAGAAGACCTCGCGCATCCTCAGGATGGGCGCATATCACACGTGCACATAATCAACCTCGTCCTTATCCAAATCAGGATTAGGGCAACCTTGATTGTGCACGTCAGACAACCTTCCAGAAGGCATCTTTTTAAGGAGTAAGAATATGCTGATGTTGACAGCTGCCAAATGAAAGGTCGACAACTCAGCATGACACATGTGTTACCACATGATTACAACCAACGAGAAAGCGCCAGGTGTCCCAGAGGACACGTGGCGCAGTGCGATTGGAGGAGGCCAACGAGGTTGAGCCCAATCAGTGGAAACCCTAGCATTATAAATACAGCATCAACTCCACTTTGATGACACATTCCTACTCAATCATTGGCAGTTACAGGCAGTGATATCACATTCAATCATATTGAATTACATTCACTCACAGTCAGTTACATACAAACACACAGTCTCACAATCAAAGAGTATTCAGCTATTAAGCAATACTCTTGAGATTCCCTTACACACACATTATTATCTTCTCCACCATATACTGATTCTCACGCCGGAGGGTTACCCCAAAGAGGACCCCTCTGTCCCTTTCTGAGGGGTAAGTAACGGCGCTGTTCATTTTGTAGGTGGAAGAACACGGATCCAGAAGAACCATCGGTGAAATAGTATAATCACACCCGAGGAAAGTAGATCTGCTACCAGTGAGTAGATCCACGTTTCTTCATTGGCGCCATCCGCTATTACATCGGCAATCAGATCTCATCAGATCTACATAAAAAAAAAATCAATCACCATGGTTTCTGGCGTTCGTAACGTTGATCAAGCTCTGGAGGATATTGAACGTGAGGGTGTTAACGACGGACAGCAGGTTCTGAGGGTTCCGCGTGATTCTACGCGTACCACCAGCAACCGTCCCTTCGTCACAACCCCTCACGGCCAGACTGAAACTCCTCCAGACGATCTCATGTTACAAAATATGGCCGGCGCGAAACTGAAAGGACCAATGGGTCCAGAAGAAGAAACAAATGATCCGAATGAATGGCTCATAAACGAGCAGCGGCGTCTGATGGAAAAGTACAATGAAATGGTCAAACAGAAGAAGCTAGCCGACCAAACACAAAGGCAAGCGTTTGATAAGCAGACTACAAAAAGGCCGCGCGCGCCGGAAGAAGGACATTCTATTCACACTGCACACACTGAGTTCAGTGATGAAGAAGTGCATAGCATTAGGAAGACGCAGGATACTCATGCAGGAGGCTCACAGCTCCGCGCGCCTGTGAACATGGCGCCTGGAGCCAGAGCCGATCTGGATCTGCACATGCCGTACAGCCCACCAGTCAGAGGGCAAGTGGACGTAACCACACCCTACAGACCAGCCATCTTGGTAAAACACTCAAAGTTCACTGCGCGCATCGCGCAGGCTCCCATCCAGCACAAGACCAAGATGCCAAGTGGTTTGGGTAAGTATGATGGCACGACAGATCCAGACGATTTCTTGCAAGGTTTTTACAACACGGGAAACCTGGAGAGCTGGACGATGCCAACATGGTGTCATATGTTTGCTCGCTGCCTAACGGGCGCGGCGCGAGTATGGTTCGAGAGCTTGCCGACTGGGCAAATTGATGGGTTCGAGGAACTATTAGAAAAGTTCCAAGCCCACTTCGTACAGCAGCGCAGGCACACGCGCGATCCTGATGACATCATGCACTGCGTACGCAGGAATGATGAGACGATTGAAGATTACATCACTCGGTTCAATCAGGAGTCTCTGGCAATCGGAGGTATAACCGAGCAACTCCTGCGCGTGGCCTTTATACAAGGCGCGCGCAGTGATCAATTGCGACGAGCTCTCGTAAGCAAAGATGGCATGCCCACCACGTGGGCCAAGTTAATGGAGGCATCGCGAGTTTTCGCGAGAAATGAAAAACAGATTGCCCAAGATAGGGCAAGAGAAAGAGCGCATCAGGCTGAATCACCGCGCAGCAAAGAGAAGAGGGCCAAACAGAACTCTGTATGGTCCAGGTTGCAGCCAACAAGTTTTTCTTCCGCAGAAAAGCAAGCGCAACCAAGCTCACCCCAGCCCCAAAAAGATGTTCGTAATCGCGGGGAGGGTGACAAGAGGGAGGGCGGCAGAGATCCCAGCAGACATCTGCCAAGAATATGGACTCCCCTCACTAAAACACCTTCACAGGTGTTAAGTACTGAGAATGTTCAATTCAAGCCCCCCAAGCAACTACACTACAAGGGACCGCAAAACAGTGGCAAATATTGTGAATTTCACAGGTCCCCGGGCCACAACACCGACGCATGCCATCATTTAAAGGATGCGATCGAGAAGGATGTAAAATCAGGCAGGCTGGCTCACTTGGTGAAAAACCAAAGAATAGAAGATGAGCAACCGGAAGGAGCCTCTGCCAGCAAGAAATACAAAAGAATCTGTGTGGCTGAGGGGGGACGACAAGGGCAGACGTTAAAAAAGAGAAGCGCGCAAATCCACGGAGATTGGCGCGAGCAGCAAGTCATCTTCCCAAGAATCAGGGGAGGCCCTTCAATAAGCAGTCCTCTCGTCATCACCACACACATTGCTCATTACGAAGTGTCAAAGGTCCTTGTGGACACTGGAAGCGAATCTGACATTATGTATGAGCAATGTTTCAGAAAGTTAGACCCGGCAGACCAAGCGCGGCTCGAAATTGTGAACGCACCAATCTGTGGTGTTTCAAATGAAATCATCCATCCCCTAGGCCAGATTCAGTTTGAACTAACTATGGGGGATGATGAGCACAAGCGAGCCGAAGTTGTCAACTTCTTGGTCTTGCCCACCACGTCATGCCACAATATGATCCTGGGTAGGGGAACGATTGCCCAATTTAATGCTGTACCGTCGCCAGCGCACGGCGCATTGGGGTTCCCTACACCAACAGGCGTAACATTTGTTTACCGCGATCATTTGTGCGCAGTGACAAGTACGCCGCGGGAAGGGAGAATGAAACTTCCAATGGCGGACAATGCGCCAGAGAAGTGGATTTTAAATCCAAAATTCCCAGAGCAAACGGTCACAATTGGCGCTACCATTTCAGACGAAACGAGATTGAGAATGAAAAGGTTGCTCACAAAATACACGTCGGTTTTCGCGTGGCAACACTCCGATATGACGGGGGTCCCGCGAGACTTGGCGCAACATTCTCTTAACACGTTCAAGTCGGTGGAGCCAATTGCTCAGAAAAAGAGAATCATGGGGGATGAAAAGGCAAAGGCCATGAATGAGCAAGTGGAGGACCTGTTGCGCGCAAACATCATCCGCCCGATCCGATACCAGACGTGGGTAGCCAATCCTGTGATGGTAAAGAAAAGCAACGGGTCATGGAGGATGTGTATTGACTTCAAGGACCTCAACAAAGCATGTCCGAAAGACTGTTACCCCCTCCAAAACATCGACGCAAAGGTGGACTCCGTGGCGCCATTCAAGCTCAAATGTTTCCTGGATGCATACAAAGGCTATCACCAGATTCAAATGGCACCACAGGACGAAGACAAGACTGCCTTCAGAACCGACAAGGGTGTTTTTTGTTACACAAAAATGCCCTTTGGTTTAAAGAATGCGGGCGCCACCTATCAGAGACTTATGGATTCGGTTTTCAGTGAACAAATCGGAAGAAATCTAGAAGTCTACGTTGATGATTTGGTGATCAAGAGCAGGGAGGAGAGACAAATGCTCAAAGACATCGAGGAAACTCTTCAGCGCCTAACGGAAGTTAACATGAAGCTCAACCCGAGCAAATGTACTTTCGGCGCGGAAGAGGGGAAATTTCTTGGTGTAATGGTCACTAAGGATGGTTTCAAGGTGAACCCTGAAAAGGTGGAAGCCATCCTTGACATGCCTTCACCATCCACCATGAAAGAGGTTCAGAAGCTGAATGGTAGATTGGTGTCAATCAACAGGTTCCTAGCGAACCACGCCAGCAAATCTACTCCATTCGTTAACACTTTGAGGAACTGCTTGAAGAAGAGCCAATTCAAGTGGACGCCTGAGGCTGAGCAAGCTTTCAGTGAGATAAAAGAATGTCTCATAAAGCTGCTCGCGCTCACAGCTCCACTTCCTGGCGAAACCCTTACATTGTACTTGTCAGCTGGAGACCGCGCCATCGGCGCAGTATTATTGTTGGATCGCAAGGGGATCCAAACGCCAATATACTATGTGAGTCGGGTGCTGACAGACCCTGAGACGCGCTATTCCATCATGGAAAAGTTAGTTTTGTCACTAACACACGCGTCGCGCAAGCTTCACAGATACTTCAATGGTCATCCGATTGAAGTTCTGACAGGTTATAACATCCAGCAAGTCTTGCGACGCCCCGCGCTCTCTGGAAGGCTGACAAAGTGGGCGCTGGAATTGGGTGAACACACGATCACTTATAAGCCACGTCCAGCAATAAAAGGTCAAGTTTTAGCGGATTTCATCACGGAAATCCCAGAGGGAAAGATCGAAGAAGCTCAGCGCGAGGTAGACCCTCCGCGAGCAAATGATGAAGAAGATGCTTGGAGGTTATTCACTGATGGGGCCTCCAACAACGAAGGGTCCGGCGCAGGCCTCAAACTGGTGGACCCTGATAATCATGAATATACTTATGCTATTAGGTTGGACTTCAAGAGTACCAACAATGAGGCTGAGTATGAAGCCCTGCTGGCTGGTCTGCGCATTGCGCGCAAGTTTGGGGTTAAAAGGCTAGAGGCCCATGTTGATTCTTACTTGGTAGCTGCTCAAGTCAACGGCCTTTATGACGCCAAGGAGAACACAATGCCTCTATATCTAGAGCAGGCAAAAAAGCTCGTTGAGCAGTTTGACTTCTTCAGAATCATACACATCTCGCACAGCGAAAACAAGTCCGCTGACGCGTTGAGTAAAATGGCGTCAACTAATTTTGATCACTTTGGCAAAGATGTCAGGGTGGAAGTAATGAGCAGCCCGTCAGTGCAAACGCAATCGGTCCTTGTAATTCATACAACCCCTTCATCCTGGATAACTCCAATAATGGAATTCCTGAAGGAGGGGAAGTTACCGGACGATCGCGCGCAGGCGAGGAAGATAAGACACAAGGCGCAGAACTATGAACTACTTGAGGGTACATTATATCGACGCTCTTATCTTGGACCGCTCATGAAATGCCTGGATGCAGAAGAAGCAAGCTATGTGATTAGGGAGATTCACGAAGGAATCTGCGGAATACACGCTGGCCCACGCATGGTGGTTGCCAAGGCAATGAGCGCAGGCTACTATTGGCCAGGCATGTACTTGGATGCGCTAAAAGAAATCCAAAAATGCAAGGCATGTCAGAGCCACGCGCCAAACACCATGCGGCCAAAGAACAACTTGATTCCAGTGACCTCCGCATGGCCTTTCCACAAATGGGCCATTGATATTGTGGGGCCCCTGCCGCAAGCGCAAGGGCGAGTGAAATTTTTGGTAGTGGCGATAGACTATTTCACAAAATGGGTTGAGGCCAAGCCACTAGCAAAAATCACAGCTGAGGCGATGAAGCAATTTATCTGGAGCCACATCATTTGCCGTTTTGGCCTTCCTATGGAAATTGTGAGCGACAATGGTAAACAATTCACTGACAGGAAGATATCCAGCTGGCTCAAAGAATTGCACATCAACCAAATCTTCACTTCGGTCTACCACCCTCAAGGGAATGGCCAAGTGAAGCGCGCGAATCAAAGTTTGTTAAATGGGCTGAAGAAAAGGTTGGAGGGGGAATCCAATTCTTGGGTCGAGGAGTTACCTAATGTCCTGTGGGCGCACAGGACATTAAGCAAAACTAGCAATGGCGAATCCCCGTTCAGCCTAACCTATGGGACAGAGGCTATGATCCCAGCAGAAATTGGATGCCCATCCCATAGGGTACTCATGATGAGCAAGACTGATAACGAGCGCGAAAGAAGATTGGACCTCAACTTGCTTGAAGGACGCAGAGAAGCGGCTATCATCAATGAAGCCAAATACAAGAAAAAGCTGAAAAAATATTATAATCAGCGCATTAAAGAATGCCACTTCAAGAAAAATGATTTTGTCCTTCGAAACAATGAAGCTAGCCGCGCGATAGCCCCAGGAAAAATGTCCCCCAATTGGGAGGGACCTTATCAAATTTCAGAAGATTTGGGTAAAGGCGCGTACACTTTAAAAGATTTGAATGGAAAAAAGATACCGCGCGCGTGGAACGCGGCACAGCTTAGAAAATGCTTCATGTAAAAGTTCAAATATGTAATCAAGGCTTTTAAGTCATCATGAATGATGATTCGCGCTATCTTTCAATATTTGTTCTATTACCTTTGCATACATGTTTCACACTTCCCTTATTAATTTGGAGCAATATGACAACACTATATTGACTTCAAAACCAAATAAAACGAAGTAAAACATACATGCGCGAGCCTTAGCTCAAACGCGTTAACGAGTCTTAACTCTAAAACGTCAGGGCCTTAGCCAAAACCTACGAGCCTTAGCTCAAACACGTTAATGAGTCTTAACTCTAAAAACGTCAGGGCCTTAGCTCAAAACAAAGAGCCTTAGCTCAAAACACTCACAAACATCCATCTTACATCCCGCGCAGCCTGACCATAAAAATCCTTAAACACAACTAGGGCAAAGTACATGCCAAATCATAGTTGTTAAGGTCTCAGGTCGAGGTCGCGCGCGGAATCATAGTCGATATCTGAGTAACACTCGCTGACATGTAATGGCTAAAACTCATACTTCCATGTAAAAACAGCGCGACAACGACGCGCGAAAAAGGAATTGTGAAAAGTTATCGCGCATGTCAGCATAAACAAGATACTGCGAAACCACTTACAAAATAGAACAAAGGTTAAGTGAATAATTTCCTTACAACCTTGTTCTTATTTTAACGTGCAAGCATATCTTATATCTATACAAGCAAACATGAAGAGATGAATGGAAATGCGCAAGATGTGAAAAAAGGGAAAACAAGTTTCATTCCATAGCATTGAAATTTACAAGTATGATGAGTTACAAATTACAAGTATAAATAAAAAAATATAAAATTTGATGAAGGGCTTCTCAAGTCTCCACGTCGACGTCAGCCGCTTCATCACCCTCATCATCTCCCTCAGCATCTGGCGCGGCCTGCTCCTCATCTCCGAACTGACCATAGTCAAGTTCTTCCTCCTCATTGGAGTCTTCTATCACGACGGTGTCAGGAGCAGATTCTTTCGCAGCGCCAGAGCCGCTGGCAGGGGCAACATCCCCCGCGCTACCATCATCGCTACCAACCCTCTCGCATTCATCGAGCAACTTCTTTAGCGCGCCGAGGTCGGGCTGGTCAGCAAGCGCAGCTATCTGCAAATCATTAGGAAAATATTGAGTACAAAACACTTGGAAAATTAGTCAAGTAAAACTCATTAAGGTCAAGGTACCTGCATAAGGATGGGGATGGGAGTATTCATATACTTCTCCCCCACCGCGGCCATGTCCGCGCAGGCCGCGTCGCTCTTGTAAGGGTACTCGGATGGGTTCTTCTTCAACATGCCGTATTCATACCCATCCGTAAACCCTTCAGCTCGACCCACCAAGCGCGCGGCAGCATTGCAGTCCATCACAAGGGCCTGAAACTCGGCGGAATATTTCATCGCCAAAGCGCAACGAGTCATGCCCTGTGACACCAGCCATTGGCGATCCTGCGCGAGGCCAGCAACAGACGTCTCGAGGGCAGGAACCTGGGAGTTTAATAACTCAACAGTTTCCTTGGTCTTTTTTAGCTCCTCTTTATCAGACGCTGCTGCCGCCAAAATTTTTTCTTTCTCCGCCTGCGCAGCATCAAGTGCTTCCTGGCTGGACGCTGCCGTCGCCAAGGCCTCATCTCTATCGGCCTGCGCGGCCGCCAACTCCTTCTTCAGGCGCGCAACCTCGCTCTCCAGTGATGATTTCTCAGTGATACTCTGGACGATAGCTTGGTCACGCGCCTCAGCCTGCTGTTCCAAGACACGCACTCTCCGCGCGTACTTGGCAACTTCGGCTTCCGCCGCCTGCTGCTTCTCCCGCGCAGCTTGAAGCTCATGCCCGCGCTTAATAAAGGCGGTGTTGGCACTTGCTCGGTTTTCGCTGAGCTCTGCCTGGAGTTTCTCAGCTCGCGCGCGAGCATCAGAAAGGTTCCAGGCGGCCACCTTAGCCTCTCGCTGGGCTTCCACAAGAGCATCGCGTACTTTAATATAATCACGACGAAGCTCCTGGGAGGCAGCAAAGAAAGCCGACCCGGCGAAAATATGGTCATTCTGCAAGTCCGCGCGGGTGCGCTCCTCCTGATACCTCCTTTCAGTAGGAGGCACGGCATGAGCCCAGAAGTCCTCGCATACGCCCATGGATTGGAAGGAACTGTCTTCATTAATATTCCATCTCGGGCGGTAAACGTGGTCACCTTCCTGCAAAACACAAGAAATGTTCTAAGTCATAAAACATACTTATATGGAGGTACGCGCAGCGGAGCAACAAATTAAAACATACCTGCGGGGATGAAGCAGAAAAGTCAGCGCCAGCCCCACCAGAAGTCTGCGCTGCGAACTCTTGTGGCATCGCAGGGCTGGCGCGGTCTCCCAAGGAGTCTTCAGCTTGAGCCCACTCATCCTCCTCATCTTCTTCAATAGGCCTCTTCTCCTGCGACCTGGAGGGCTCCAAACCAGTCTCGCGGGGAGGGCTGCGTGTAGGAGGAGGCAAGGGAGGTCTCGACGCCGCCAATTCAGCGCGCAATACGGTTTCCTGCTCCTTGGTAATCCCAATAAGGGGAGACTCAGCACTAGCAGGAGCAGGAGCAGAACCAGCGGCGCCGGCAACGGCGCCAGGAGTGTCACCAGCAACTTGTGCGCCAGCTACAACTCCTATGAACAAATCAACAAGGAAAAATGGTTTATGACTGAATCTAAAAGAAAAATTCAGAAGACAAATGTGCAAAACATACCTTGGCGCAATTCTGTTCGCGCGGCGAACATCGCCATGAAGTTCATTCTACCCTTTTCAGAGGGTAGAACAGGGGACTCCGAAGCAGCCCCCGGCGCAGCCTCAGCACCTTGTGGCGCCTGCGGCTGATCTGCGACCGTCGCCGGTCCTGCAAACATTCAAAGGAGCAAAGGTTTAATAACAATTCAATCAGATGAAGATAAGCAAAGTATACCTGTTGCAGGCGCGGCACTGCTTCTCTCTTCAGCCGCGCGAACGGAGGAGGTGACGCCACCATACCTCAAGTGGACAGGAGGTCTACCCACTCTCACAGGCAGGGAAGCTAAAGAAACCTTGGTGGTAAACACCTGGGTTTCCTTAGGTCCCTTCGTTTGAGCATGGGGATGAGCGACAGGGGTGTCATCTTTCTTCTGTTTCTTACTGGCCCCTGCGCCAGATTTCCCCTTAGCTTTGCGTTTTAGTAGGGGCGCCTCCTCTTCCTCCTCCTCCTCCTCCGCGAGCTCCAGCTCGTAGTTTTCGAGCGCATCTGCAAATACAAGCAACACAACTGTTAATAAACTTTGGTATTCTAAAGGAATAAGCATAAGTGCGAAGGCTTACCAGGCGCGTCACTATCAAAGTCAAATTCCAGATCCACTGGGATGAACATGTCATCGAAGCGATCTGGGAAACCAACCTCCCCAGCGCCAAGTGCGACGGAGCCACCCTCCACTTGATCATCATAAGCGGCGTGGATATAATCCTTGGTGACTGCGCAAAAACAAGTCAAGTGATATCAGCAAAAGAATTATGTTCGCGCAGAAAAAGAAATAAAGCAATGAAATAAACTTACACAACCCGTCGACTTGGATAACGGGCTCAAGCGCGCTGTCAGCCCACAGCTTACTCATGCCGACCCCCACCAGCGCCTCCTCGCGAATTTTCTTGGCGGGGGATGATTCGGCGGTCAGTTTCTTAACCCAGGCGCCGGTTGGGTTCTTAATAACATCCGCATCCGCGGGCGCAGAATCGATCGCGCGCATAGTCATGCGGATGGGGATTACACCAGCCCTGATGTAGAAGAACCTCTCAGACCAGTCATGAAGGCTCTTGAATGACACGGTGCTGCACTTAACCTTCTGACTGCGAGGAATAAAGGAGATCCAAGAATCTTGGATCTTGGGCTTGTAAAAAAATTGAAAGCGCCGAGGGGTGGGCTCCTCGCGCTGTGATTTGCACATGAACTCGAAATGAGTCATGCGCACAAGTCCAAACGGATGGACTTGGGATATATGAATCCCGAAAAAACGTAACACCGGGCCTACAAACCTTGTCATCGGAAGACGAAGGTTGCAGTGGGTGAAAAAATGGGTGTACAACGAAATATAGCCGGCAGGCGGGTCCGCCGCCGTTTGCCCGGCCCCAGGCAACATGCAGCCAAACAGGGTGGGAAAACCCTGAGAGGCGATGAGGCTGTCGAGATCGGCCTGCCTCAATTTGCAGGGGATTTCATTCCACCTTTTGGTGGCCTTGGTCCTCCCTACTTCCTCCGATGTGGTCTCAACAACCCTCTTCCCCTTCCCCTTTTGCTTCAATGTCGACATCACCACAGATTTCACACGGCGTCTTCGAGAGGCAATAGAGGTGATTGAGGGGCTAGACGAGTCTGAACTATCAGACATACAACTGCAGCAGCAAATAATAGAAGTTTTGAAACGATGAAAACACTCAATTCAGAATATGAAAGGCAGAAACTCGAAAATTAGCAACAATGAAGATGAAGATAAAAAATTTCCTAAGGGCCTGCTTTTATAGGCCCAGGAGAGAGAAATGTGGCAACTGATCGGATTTCACGCGCCCCCACTCGCAGGTGCAAGCCAACGAGGGCGCGGCACGTGTCCCTAACACTGTTGAGGGGACATAAAAATGTAACCGACCTGCCACGGAGCAGAAACGCGCCCCCACTCGCAGGTGCAAACCAATGCGAGCGCGACACGTGTTCCAGACAGCTGTGCGAGGGGACATGAAAGGCAACTGTAGCACCTCGAGCACACGAAACGTCTGACACGTTTACGGCGCACGTCACCACCAACCAACCACGTGTTTGGACCCTTCGTTTCAACCAAATGGATAGAACTTCGCGCAACCATGGAAAAAACCAGGAAAACGACAAAACCCCATTAAAAGACCAAAATCAGTAAGTCTAATATCTATCTTACCGCGCTCGCGCGAGATAAGACACACATTAGACTGGGGGGGCTTGAAGAGGTATGTACCCGCCTCAACACCGAGCAAGGCGGGTCAACCCACAAGATAAAGACATTATGAAGGCACAAAGCCAAAACCTATGCGCATGGCGCATACAAAACATGCTCAGGCATCATATGCCCAGGCACACATATGCTCGCGCATCACATATGCGCGCGACGCATCAGCGCGCGGTGCATATCACATGCTCGTGCATATCACATCTGCCCAGGCACACATATGCTCGCGCATCACATATGCGCGCAGCGCATCAGCGCGCGGCGCATATCACATGCTCGTGCATATCACATCTGCGCATGAAATATCTGCGCGTGAGAATAAAGAGAAGACCTCGCGCATCCTCAGGATGGGCGCATATCACACGTGCACATAATCAACCTCGTCCTTATCCAAATCAGGATTAGGGCAACCTTGATTGTGCACGTCAGACAACCTTCCAGAAGGCATCTTTTTAAGGAGTAAGAATATGCTAATGTTGACAGCTGCCAAATGAAAGGTCGACAACTCAGCATGACACATGTGTTACCACATGATTACAACCAACGAGAAAGCGCCAGGTGTCCCAGAGGACACGTGGCGCAGTGCGATTGGAGGAGGCCAACGAGGTTGAGCCCAATCAGTGGAAACCCTAGCATTATAAATACAGCATCAACTCCACTTTGATGACACATTCATACTCAATCATTGGCAGTTACAGGCAGTGATATCACATTCAATCATATTGAATTACATTCACTCACAGTCAGTTACATACAAACACACAGTCTCACAATCAAAGAGTATTCAGCTATTAAGCAATACTCTTGAGATTCCCTTACACACACATTATTATCTTCTCCACCATATACTGATTCTCACGCCGGAGGGTTACCCCAAAGAGGACCCCTCTGTCCCTTTCTGAGGGGTAAGTAACGGCGCTGTTCATTTTGTAGGTGGAAGAACACGGATCCAGAAGAACCATCGGTGAAATAGTATAATCACACCCGAGGAAAGTAGATCTGCTACCAGTGAGTAGATCCACGTTTCTTCAATAATAAATTCTCGAGACTATTCACTGAAACGTAAGAATCAACAAACGTTCTCATTCCTCAAACATGTTAATCGTACCCTTTCACTTGTTCCCTAAAAATTGATTGTCCTTGAACTACATATTGGGATATGGTCATCACATGCTCCCATCATGGTCGCCTTTC
>NW_027498721.1:0-137589 GCF_021521415.1 Bidens hawaiensis | reverse complement strand
GGCCCTCTTATGGTTAATGAGATTGTGGACGATTATAAGCGAAGGAACCACAAGTTACTTTTGTTGAAACTTGACTTCGCTAAGGCATATGATTCAATTAATTAGGAATACTTATTTTTTATCATGTCTTTTCTTGGGTTTTGAAGGTAAGTGGATGTCTTGGATTAGTGCTTGTTTGTATTCTGCAAGATCTTCTATTTTGATTAACGGAAGCCCGACCGAGGATTTCAAATCGAGAGGGGGCTTCGTCAGGGAGATCTTCTTTCCTCGTTTTTATTTATCATTGCAATGGAAGGGTTACATGTGGCGATTGAAGATATTTTTCAAGCAGGTGTTCTTTAAAGGGGCGAAGACCGGGAGAGGTAATATGCATATTTCTCACCTTTTGTATGCTAATGATGTTATTGTGCTCGGAGAATGGTTATCGAGGAATATTAAAATTATTGTTATGACTTTAAATTGCTTTTATTTGGCTTCTAGATTGAAGCTAAATATTCATAAATCTAATCTTTTTGGAGTGGGGGTGGCTCAAAGGGAAGTTAGGTTTTTTGCGGATATTGTTGGATGCAAACAAGAGAAAATTCCTTTTATGTATCTGAGTATCCCCGTGTGTGCGAAAATGGGAAATATTGAGAGTTAGATGGAATATTATTGACAAATTTAATAAAAAGCTTTCTAAGTGGAAAGCAAAACTTCTGTCCATAGGGAGAAGATCGACCCTTGTATCTTCTGGTTCTTGGTTCGTTGGGTGTATACTACTTGTCAATGGTTTTTATGCCTACTGGAGTGAGGAAGAAACTTGAATTTTTACGTGCTAGATTCTTTTGGGGGTGGGGGGGAGATGAGAGAGTCGGAAAATTCCTTGGGTTAGATGGGAGTTGGTTTTGGCCGGAAAAGCTAAAGGTGGTTTGGGTATAGGCAGTTTGAAGAATTTTAAACTTGGCGTTATTATATAAATGGAAGTGGAGGTTTGTTAATAATCCTAATCTATGTGGGTGAAGGTCCTTAAGGTTATTTATGGGTCAAAACCAAATCAAGATGTCATGTCACGGGCAATAAAAGGGAATGGGATTTGGTCTCGTATATAGTGAATTTGATTAATAAACTAAATGATAAAGACTTAATTCCTACTTCGGTTATAAGAAAAAAAGTAGGAAACGGAAGTGAGACTTTGTTTTGGAAAGATGTGTGGATTGGAGATTCTAGCTTATGCTTACGATTGACTTTTTAATTTGAAGGTGAACAAAATTGTTTAGTAAAAGAGAAATTGCTTAATTCAGTTTGGGTGTGGAACTGGAGAAGGTGCCCTAGGGGTGGGGTGGAGGACACTCAACTCGAGGAGTTGATATCTCTTCTAGATTCAGTTTCTTTGAGTGATTCGGATGATAAATGGATTTGGGACTTGGATTCTGATGATACGTTCTCGGTTAAAAGAGTCAGATCCTACTTGGATTGTCAGGAACTGTAGAGGGTACCATCCCTACGAGATGGAATAAATTCGTGCCTAGGAAGGTTAATATCATGATTTGGCACCTGCTTCTAGATCGTCTCTCGACTAGATTTAATTTAAGTCGTAAAGGTGATATTTCTTCAATATTATGCCCAATTTGTTTGAATTCGATGGAAGTTTTGGATCACATTTTTAGAGGGTGTCGCCTTTTCTTCAAGTGGAATGCTATCGGTCGTTGGTTGGAGGTGTCTCTTCTGGGTGGTAAAGGGCCTAAAAGTATTTTAGAATGGTTGGATTCTTCAGGATGGGTGAAAAAGAAAAAAGATGTTATTGAGGTGATTATCTATACGTGTGGACTATTTGGAGAGCTCGGAATGAAATTATTTTTGGTCAACCCAATGATAACAAAGACACTCTATTTGATTCAATTGTTTTAGTTTCGTATTTATGGTTATCATATCGTAATTGTAAGTTTTATTTGAACTGGGTGGCGTGGCTTAAAAACCCATTACTTAGCATGTAAATTTTTGTCTTGTCCCGGTTTGGTTTTTCTTTTCGGGTGTGGTTTTTATTTCAAGCTTGTCTTTCAAAAAAATATCTATATACATATACAATGTTATATTTATATATTGTGCCCTGAACTATGACTAATTACATCGTGGTCTATGGAAGTATGCATGGCTATGGTTGTATTGGTTTCTTGTTATGCGATACTATTTCAAGAAATCAATAATCGAGAAGATTTATACGATCATAAATACAATAGACGTGGATAAGTCTATTGCAAAACACTTTTACACACATACACATAACAAACAAACAGCTTTTTTCAAACGCATACTTTGTTAACTAATATCACTTTAAAGTACTCCCCATAACCAGAAAATGAGGTAAACAATGGTTAGGTTTCACGGATAAACTTCAATAACAGACTGGTAGGCAAGAATATGCTTTGTAGTGTAACGAGAAAACCCAGCTTCTTGAAACACGTATGACCATTCTTCAATAGTTCGTTCCTTCCCTTTACGTGTATGAGCCATCATCACCATGTCCATCATCAATGCCACATCTTTAAATTCATGATTTTCTTGTCCTACAACCGCCTCTACGATAATCACCTTTCCTGTGTCGTGAGGAATAGCCTCTCGACACTTTTTTAGTATGTGAATGCATTCCTTGTCACCCCAATCATGAAGTACTTTCTAAAATAGACAAACAATATTACTTTGAATACATACAAATAAAAATATTACTATTTTGAGAAGGAATATTGGTTTTAAATAATCTCAACTATGGTCTATTGGTAAATATCAGTCCCAACTTTACACTTGCCTGCTGACCGTCCCCAACTATTGATGTATTTGTTTTTAACGGGGCCACGACTAACGGATGTTAACTCCGTTAGTGATTTGCTGACGTGGACCTTCTCTCCGGCCGCATCACGCCGGAAACTTGCCGGAAACCTGCAACTCGCCTCCATTCTCCCTAATATCGTCACACCGTCTCCCTCCCTCTTCAAAAGACATCAGAAATTAGAAAATGAAGTAGATTTCATCTTCTTTCATGGCCAATCTCTATATACCAAACCGAATTTTATTTTCAAAAATTTGAAATCAATGTTACACGATTTACAAAATAAACATAGGGCTTTTGTTAAGAGGATAAAAACGAGTCGAATGATGTGTCAATTACCTCGAATGGTGCACGATTGACGAGGGTGGACTTCGCCGGAGACAACAACGGCGGCACGTCGGTTAGGTTTCGAATGAGGGGAAAGATAGAGAGAGATGGTGTAACGATATTAGGGAGAATAGAGGCGAGTTGCAGGTTTTCGGCAAGTTTCCAGTGTGATGCAGCCGGAGAAGAAGGTGTCAGCAAATCACTAACGGAGTTAACATCCGTTAGTCACGGCCCGTTAAAAACAAATATATCAATAGTTGGGACGGTCAGCAGGCAAGTGTAAAGTTGGGACTGATATTTACCAATAGACCATAGTTGGGATTATTTAAAACCAATATTCCTTTTGAGAATAATATAAGAAAGGGAAAACTTATAGAATAGCAACCAAGTTTCATCACTATTCTAATTAGCAGGTCATCGTTCTTTTTTTTTTTTGTCACGATTAGGTCGCCTCATATGTTTTTGTGTTTAAATAGTCATTATACGTACTTAACATTCCAGATAAGAAGATGAGGTATTTGTTTTTGTTTTGTGTGACTAGTCTTATTATTAAAACATTAAAAGGTAAACTAATAAACCATTAAAAGGTAAGCTGTAAGTCTTGATTTATTTCTAGTTAAATAATTAAATTAAAAACAGATACCAATTACACATCAAACATATTTTAGAAAGAAAAGGGAAACTCTTAAAAGGGTTCTTTTCTAGAGAGTGAAACACAAAAAAAACTTTTAAATTTCAAAATTTCAGAAATATTATGGGGTATTTGGACAGGGCGAAACTTTGGGAAGCGTTTGGATGAGTTTCATTGTCTACTAAAAAGGTGGCATGTGTGGAAATTCTGACAAGTCCGAACAAATATGAAGCGAACCCTTCGGGTCTGTCCATTTTTGAGGAAACATCAAAACTCGTCGGATCCGACTGCTTTTAAATTGTTCTCGTCTTCCTCGTCCAAGTTTGCACCCCATCCAAGTTTGTACCAAACTCGTCTTCCCCGTTCAAGTTTGCACCAAACCTGTCTTCCTCGTACAACTTCTAAAATATTCTGTTTTTAAGTTTTATTTTAATATTATGTAAGTATAATTAATTTCATTTATATCTGTTTTCTTTTATAACTTTTGAAATATAAAGTTTTATAAAATTTCGAATATACCGTTGAGATGTATTTATTTTTATCTAGGTGGCGACATAAACTTTATTTAAAACCAAGTCGGGTCAATTTATGTCGAAACGTTCAATAAAAGCTTGACCAGACTTGATTTTGAACAAAATTTATTTCAATACATAAATAAAAATAAGTACGTCTCAACAATATATTCAAAATTTAATAAAACTTTATATTTTAAAAGTTATAAAATAAAAACAAAATATAAATGAAATTAATTAACTAATATTGTATTAAAATAAAACTTAAATAGAGAATATTTTAGAAGTTGAACGAGGAAGACGAATATGATGCAAACTTGGACGAGGAAGATGAATTTGGTGCAAACTTGGACGGGGAAGACGGATTTGAGGCAAACTTGGAGGGGGTGTAAACTTGAACAGAGAAGAAGTGAACAATTGAAAAACAGTCGGATCAAACGAGATTTGAAGAGAGTTTTTAGGAATTTTAAAACAAAAGGGGTTAATTTAGATTTCTCTCTCTTAGGTTGGGCTATTTGGGAATTTTCCCGAAAGAAAATATTTTGTGAGCTTGAATTTAGGCCTGTAAACGAACCGAACATTCGGTGAACTTTTCATGAATCGTTCGGTGGGAAGTTCGTTTATTTAATAAACAAACGAACATGAACAGAAAAATTGTGTTCGTTTAATTAAACGAACGAACATGAACACATGTTCCGTTCGTTCATTTATGTTAATAAACGTTCGTTTATGTCTGTTTATTTATGTTCGTTTATTTGTTTATAGAAAATAATTAAATAATATCTAGATAGGTCATTTACTTAAAGGTTTTATATATGTTTTCATTTAAGTTCGTTTATATTTGTCTGTGTTCATTTATATTTGTTCATGTATATTCGTTTATCTTTGTTTAGTTATGTTCGTTTAGATTTTCAACAAACGAACACAAATGTCCCTTTTTAAATAAACGAACATGAACATAAATATTTGTTCGCTTAAGTGGCCGTGTTCTTTTAAAGTTAAATGAACGAACACGAACATGCCCTTGTTCGTGTTCATTCGATTCATTTACATGCTTTCATTATTCACATTGATTAATACACTGGTCTCAATCTCTAGGCTCCACCGATTTTCTTTGTGTTCGTGAACCGTTCGTGAACACATTAATTTCCTTAATGAACGAACACGAACATAAAATCTCATTCGGTAAGTGTTCGTGAACCGTTCGTGAACACATTGTTTTCTTAACGAACGAACATGAACAAGGCCTTGTTCGTGTTCGTTCGTTATTCGTGTTTGTTCGGTTCGTTTACAGCCTTAAGCATGATAACCTATTAAACATGTAAAAAACATAGGATTAGAACATAGGTTGAAATTTAAGTGACGTACGGTCAATTAAGAAAAAATTTTTTTGACTGATTTCAGGTGAGCAGTAGTGAAACTTAGTATTGTTATATAAGAAATGCCCAAAATAACAAGAAATAATTGATAGACCGTAGACGCTTCATAAGTTGAATACAGAAAGTGTTTCAAAAGCATGACAGAATTATAACGGCAATCATAGTAAATATATTATGGGGAAAGCTAACATACAAATCAAATTAAGGGGTTAATTGTGAGAATCAAATATAGTAATTATATATAGAATTAGAGTAATTATAATACATATAATATAATATATACAAGTAATTACTCTAATTGTATATATAGTTACTCTACTTTATTCTTACAATTAGCATGTTAATTTCATTTGTATTTTATTCAAACCCTATCATTATATAATACATATAATATAATGAAGACGTTAGTAAAGTTAAGAAAAGATAAATATAAATGAGGATATTTGTTTCTGACGCTTCAATATTATATAATACAAACTACATGAATAAGAAATGCCACCCGAAAATGAAAAGTTAGGGAGGTCAGCAAATTAAAGTATATTTCACCTTTAATTATCTTTTTACAATGTTATATTATTAATTATTAATTAGCGTTGCGAAATTTTCAAAAGACTGAATAGACTAACCATAAGATACACAGCATCAGCCTTTGGAACCTGATCAAACATATCGCCCCCAGCATGTACAACCCCTTTACATGCTGGTGCCACCGAAACAACATGCGGGAGATCAAAATTAATCCCACTAATCCATGGACAAGCCTCCACAATCAACCGTAGAGCCGTCCCATCACCACCACCAACATCCACCACTGTCCTCAACTCCTTAAACACCTCCTGGCAACCCTCGACCATTGCCCCCACAGCCACCCGAGCATCACATGCCATTGCATCGTCTATAAGTTTACTATGGCCAGGATTTGCGGCGGCGAATCCCCATACATCACCCCCATGCGCTGCCTCAAACGTGGACTCCTCTTTCCCCAAAACTATAGCACTTAGCTTGTGCCATGGGGCCAACATGATTGGACTGCTCTCTAAAAGCACGAAATTGGCCATGCTATGCTTGCCACATGTTGTTAGAAGACGAGACAAGGGCGTGTGAGAGTACCCGACGCCTGTTTCGGATACTGGTGCTTCTTGAAATATCTTATATTGGATTAAGAACCTCATGATTCGGTGCAACAAAGGCATTGAACATCCAAGCTTTGTGGCTAGCTCGTTAAGCGTGATTGGGGTTTCGTTGTTTTCAAGAACATCCGGAATACCGAGTTCAATGGCACACTTGACGACAGCCATAGGAGTGAAGCCAAAAACATATTTCCATATTTCTTGTTGGGCTTTGGCTTCTTCTTTGGAAACTATCTTCTCAACAATACCAATTTGTTCATTCATTTTCTACGTTGCGTGAATGCAAGAGTATTACAATTAGGATCCCTATAAATAGAAAACTTTGCATGGTTAGGTATATCTTGATGTTCTCAATTATTGCACGGTGTGGGTTTTATTTGCCCATTATTTTCATTATTTAAATTTTGTTAATATGCTGATACACCACCAATTAATTAATAAGGTTTTCTTAATGAACCAACTCAATTATTAAAACGAAAAACATAATTTGTTCATTTTGTTCAAACTCATTTCTTTAGTGTGATTCAAATATATTTAAATATACCAGGTGAGTGCCCACACAATGCTGCGGTGATATACGCAAACACAACATTTGTTGTGAACGCGTAAGCGGTGTCAACAGGTGCATAATCATGCAACGGAACGACGTAACCCGATGACGGTATGCGCACAACGCGATATTGGACTTGTAACCGGTGTCGATAAGTGCGTCACACAATGTCATCCGCGTAACAGTTGCCTAAACGCGCGTAATAGGTGGCGAATATCAAGAAGCAAAGCTTAAATATGTAGTACTTTTATATAAATCATTTTTTTAAACCAACTTGTTTTGACTCAAATCCCGTTCCGACCCATCACCGTTCTAACTCAAAACGTTCTTACTTGACCCCCATTCGACCCAAACCAGTACCAAGCCGACCTGAACCAAATCAACCATTTTTTGTATCAACCCGTTCCGACCCTAACACGCTCTTATACAGGACCAGATCCCACCCTATCTGACTCATTGCCGGCCCCAACTAGTAATTTCGTAACATGTTAGTTTTTTAAAATTAAAAAGTTTAGCAATGCCATACTCAAATTAAAGAGAATAAAATGTTCGTTTTTATGATATATTTAATATATATATATATATAAAGGAGGAATATTTTGAGAACCATGTTGAGTTTTAAGAACTTAAGAACTCAATTCTAGGCCACACATTTAATTAAATGAATTGGAATATGTGGTTGAGATTAAATCTAGCAAAAAAGTCAAAGTATGAGAGAGAAAAATATGTAAGTGAGTGTACTAACTTTTACGTCCGTTACACATGTGTAAAAAGTCGACTCGGTGCGTAAAAAATTCTGTAATTTTTTTTACGTGTATGTAACTTACATATATTACGCATGTGTAAAAAAATCGAAAAAAAATCGTTACATTGAGTTCTTTCGAGTTCTTAAAACTCAAAGGGGTTCTTAATTGAAATCTCCCCCATATATATATATATATATATATATATATATATATATATATATTAACATGTGAAAATTAATGACCGTTAAAAAGTCGTGAGGTGGTTGGTTTAGAACAAGAGGTAAATGTGTAAATATATTACAAATTAACAAAAAAATGGTTGAAGTTGAAGGACCGCTATTGCTATTAATTTTTAAACTAAATAGTTAACCGTGTAGATCATATGATCAAAATACAATATTGCCCATATATTTCCAAATTTTAATTCATTATTGATTCTACATTAAGCATTAAATATTGGACCTCTTAAAATTAAGAGGTCCTTGACTCCTCTATTATATATATATTAGATATAGAGATAGAGATTAACCTATTATTTTAGATTTTCCCATATTTTCTCAATTCTGCTATTCAAATTTACTTGTTTAATAAAAAATTAGATCAGATGTATATTGAAGTCAAACAAGCTGCTCTGCTAGTCTTGACAAACCATAATGGATTTAATAAAGGGGTTTTTTTATATATGTCCTAAAAGCACATGTAAAAAAAATTAATTGTATAAAATATTTTTATTAAAACTATCATCTCATATTAATTACATTAATCTTTTAATAGTTATCATGTTTATTCATCTATTTTTTACTTCTAAATCTTTCCTCTATTCATGACTAATAATTATTTTTTTTATAATTCCATCTAATATTATTTTTTTATCACTTCTAAAATTACATGTAAAGATAATTTAGAAAAACTTGATGTATAAATAAGTAGTATATAATATTTGTTCATGCTATTGTTGTCAACAAGGAAAACGTTTCAACAAAAGAGTAGTTTATAAACTAATTAAAACACAAAAATGAATATGCAACAAGAATTCGTATGACTAAACAAATAGGTATATCATTTCAATAAACATTTATTATTCCTGAAAGTCTAGTTTTGGTGTTTAATTAAGAATTCATACATTTCTCTTTTTGTATTTTGAAGCATAGCATAGGCATATGAATAACTATATTTATCATGTAAATTACATATTCGGAAATTAAAAGTGATAAATGAATACTTTTAGATGGAATTGAAAAGGTTTAATTAGTAGTTATAAATGAAAAGAAGATTTAGAAGTGAATATTAATAGAAGAGTAAATATGGTAAATATTAAAGTAAGTAATGTAAAACGGTAGTTTCAATAAAAATATTCTACATAATTAATGATTCTTACATTTACATGTGCCCTTGTAGGGCATATATTAGAAAATCCTTTTTAATAAATGAGAACATAATTACCAATTTAACAACATATTTTTAGAGGTTATTGTTAAAAATGAGGCAGATTCTTGGAAATGGACATAATTATCAATTTAACAACATATATATTTATAAGAGATTATTGTTAAAAATGGGGCAGATTGTTGGAAATGGTCGATCTAGAGATGGGTGCATCGAAGATTTTTGTGATAGCAGTTAGAAAGAGTTTGTGGGGCTCATCCAGTTTGGAAGATTCCGTGGAATAACCGTGTTCCACCTAAATTAAACTATTTTGGGTGGCGAGCTATTTCAAATCTGATCGTAAGTCGTAACTAAAACTTTACTAGTTGTCTAAGAAATGGCATTACCATCATTCGTCTCTTGTGAGCTAGTGACATCGACCATCATTCGGTCTCTTGTGAGCTAGTGAATTTAGTCAGGTGCCAAGTTTGTATTTCGTTAAACATTTTAACTTCCGTTGATATGCAAACGGTTAAACAAGTGCTGGATTTTGGCGCTAGTCTTGATGCTGTGAAAGAAAAAAGAAACATTCTAAGTGGTTTCATACTTTCATTAACCTTATGGATTTTGTGTATTTGCATAAACATGCATTTCAGAAGCTTAAGATTTTCTATATTTTCCTCAAAAAGCATGTCGTTATCCCATTGTTTCCTCAGTTTTTCTCATTTTGATTAATTTTTAAAATACAAATAAATACTATTTATTAAAAAGGGTACACAAATAATGGAAAAAAGTACATAGATCGTTAAACAACAATTACTCATTACTAAAAATAAACACACTATATATTCCCAATTTCATCTGCTTTTAAATTCTTGCTTCACTTATAGCATGTGATTATCACTACCGCTACTTTATGTCATCTTATTTTGCCATTTCGAATATGCTTGTTCATAGTTACGATTTCTTGATCCTCTTTCTAGCAAAAAACAGTTGAAAACTCGTTTCCAAAAACTTAACTTTCGTGGTTTAAGGGTCCAAGTTTTCGAAAATATGGACCCCAAACTTTGCCAAAATTACCACTTCTTCATAGCTCCATGTTCATGGCATTCTCCTAATTCACAAGTCGGGAACAGGATTTGATTTCCCCATGGAGTGATGTTTTTGAAGAAAAAAAAATACATTTTTTTTTCATTTTTTTGATTTTGAAGAGTAAAGAGTTGGATGTATGTGCTAATTAAAAGAATTGTTTGGTTTGTATGGTTTTATAAATTTAATTATTATTTTTCTAAACGGTCATTTGACCGTTGTCAACGGTCCGCCCCCATCCCATACCCGTGGATTGTCGGTGGTAGGTCCATGAATTCCGTGGAAAACACGTTCAAAACCGGGCTGGCCGGGAATACACTTTCACCAAGTTTTCCTGGTCTGCACTCGATCTCCTCTAAAGTGGTGGAAATGATCAAGAACTCAAGTTTTTAGAATAAAGCATTGATCGAATGACACTTTCGTGGAGTTTAGTTGTTTTGTTTTACGTGTTCATGTTGAAAGCAAGGTCTTTATGTCTGAGGTTTCAGCTACTTGGTTGGGCATTGGTTTAAAGTAGTAGGTTGAAAAAAAAATAAGAATATACATACATACATACATAGAGGAGATTTCAAATAAGAACCTCTTTAAGTTTTAAGAGCTTGAAAGAACTTAATACAACAATTTTTTTTTTTTTGAATTTTTTATATATGCGTAATATATGTAGGTTACATATACGTAAAAAAATTACATATTTTTTTACGCACCGAGTCGATTTTTTACACATTGTAACGGACGTAAAAACTAGTGTAATTCTCTCTCATACTTTGACTTTTTAGTCAGATTTAATCTCAACCACATAATCCAATCTATTTAATTAAATATGTGGCCAAGAATTGAGTTTTTAAGTTCTTAAAACTCAATATGGTTCTCAAAATATCACTCTCCTACATACATACATACATACATCTATATATCTATATTCTATATATACTATTAATGAAATTCATTGTAACTCATTCTTATTGGTTGATTTTACTATATTCTAAAAACAAAAAGCCCTCATAGAATTTGTTACTAATAAAATAATTCAAAATTAAAATCATAATAATCATTTAATCTATATAATAAATATCATTAAAGACATTCTTTTTGGTTCATTCTTATTGGTTGATCTTACTATATTTCAAAAATATTAAGTTTTCATAGAATTTGTTACTAATAAAATAATTCAAAATTTAATAATCATTTAATTGGATACGTTTTCTCCTAGACAACCAATTATGGCCCCGTATACATTTCGTAACCCTAATTTTCATTCCTTTCTCTCCAACTCACTGTTTGCGAATCACCATTTTTTTGGCAAATGGTGTTATGTTCGCTAAAATGAATTATTAATTTTGTGATTATTATAATGCATTTTTATATGTGAGTTAAGGGCAAACATAACATTTATTTAAAATAATTTGACACAAATACAAAATTTACATATTGTTCAAATATATAATCATATATATATATATACAATTGACACCTTCAAAAAAAAAAACTTCTGTTTAAGTTTTAGAGAAGACGGTTTCCTGTTGTAGTTTGGTTTTGCAATGATCATCAACAAAAGTCTAGGCCAGTCTCTAGCAAGGGTTGACATACTTAAAAAACCCGTTTTACACATGATCAACTTTATGTAGATTTATCAAGAGTGAAAAGTAGAGACGAACAAAAAATAAATACTTATTTTGAATAAGCAAGAGAAAGTTGCAAATAAAGCAAAAAATATTGCTTTTAAGTAAAAATTTGTAGATTTTGAAGTATATTTTTTAAAGTTTAAAATTTATTCGTAAACATTCTACTACGTAATATCATTTTTTGTAAGTCCATGTCTTTCAATATTATGTTTTCGTTTAAATATAACTTATAATTATAAATTATATTGCTGTCTCAAAATACATATTAAAAAAATGTTGTCGTTTGAAATTATATATTCGTTTACTTGGACGGTTTTTTATATTTCTGTCCGTGTAATACACCAGTCAATAACCTAGTATGTGTGTGTATATATATATATACTTGCTTTAGAGCCCGTCTAACGCACGAGATAATCCAAATAATAAAGTTATAAATAAAACAAATAAGTACATGGTGTATATGAAAAAATGATTACATCTATGCTTATATCTATACTATGTGTACATAAATTGATTTTATTTATATCAGAAAATGATTTTTTTCAAAAAAAATACACTTAATAAAATAATAATAATAAATATAACGCAATTGCAAAAACATACCTAAGAATGGTCTATCTATTGGAAATTTGATTCTTAGTTTCATATATATACCTATTCTAATAAACTAAAATAAATGGGGACACTTGTCATGTTTTGGTTAATTCTCACATTTTTTCCCTCTAAAACTAATATATCCTAATATATGTAATAAATCAATAATTATTCACTTTCCTTTTACACTATGTTTATATAATATATATATATTTTTATAAATATAAATATTAACATACTATTTTACTATATATTTCAAAATACTTGGGGAATTCAAAAAATCATGTTTATCAAATGAAAATTGTTTCAGGTCTTTTGTGTCACACCCGGCCCTGAACGGCGGAAAACAGCCGGGCGCGCGCGAGTGGGGATTGATACTTAAGCACGGGCCATTGCAAACATTCAAAGTAAGATTTTCATTGCGCGTGAAATGTTTAATACAAATACATTACATTGTTTAAAGATTACATAAAAACATCCAAGTATAAAAACTGTTGAAGATTTCCACGCCATATCCCCTTGCGCGGCGGGAACAACCGCGCGCATCGAAGGGATAGAACTAAAATCTTCCAAAAAGCTAGTTTTAGATGTTCAGCGTGAGGTGCTCTAAGTGTGACTCCATGCGCTACCTAGTTATCTCCTGAAAGACACGTAAAACATTTGAATCAGTATAAACTGAGTGAGTTCACAAGTTTTAGTAACTTGATAAATCGTATTGCATCATAATCTTGATAAAAATCATTCTGAAACATAATTCTGATAGCATCATTAAAACACATGCTTGGTAAAACATAGTTCTGTCAACATATTCTGATAAAATCGTTCCGCGGGTTACGCGCGAACATTTATGGGAACTGTGCTCGTCTGTGTAAGTGGCGCTGCCACTACGAGCGAAATAAGTAATACCGTCCCGCGGGTTACGCGCGGACACTTCTGAAAAACCGTGCTCGTCTGTGTAAGTGGCGCTGCCACTACGAGCGAATAATACCGTTCCGCGGGTTACGCGCGGACGTTGTGCCGGAAAACAAGGCGCTCTTCTGCGTAAGAGGAGCGACCTCTACGAGCGGGCTCAATCCCATAGTACTGCCCCGTGACATGCTAGGCACTCGTCTGTGTAAGAGGTGCGACCCCTACGAGTGGGTGGATCAAACCAGCAGTCCCTACCCTTAGAGTTCCAATGGTAAAGTGATCACTTACTCGAATCTGGTGCACTATCATCGAAAACCATAGATAACCGTTCGCATTGCTCATCATGAAACATAATTTAAACACATAATCGCTTGCATAGCTTGTAAGTATACCATGATAAAACATTATTTAAGTACGTGTCCCTCGCCCCGAAAACAGTTTAAAAATAGTGAAAACAGTGAAAATAGGGGCTGTGAGACTCACCTGTGGTTCTTGTTAAAGGATTAATCGAGATTCGGGTTTTCTTGGTGTTGGCCTTTGAATTGAAGGTCTAGAATACGATTAAATAACAAGAAGTATATAAGAAATAGGAGAATATAAGGGTTGGAAAGTAGATCTCAAGTTTATAATCTCGGCTTACCTAGTAACAGGAACGGAATTGAAAATAACGGATGCTTGGGAGATGATTAGTGCAAGTTTGCAGTTCTTAAGAGAGAAGTTTGAAGTGTGTTTTGGGTGATAATTTAGGTTACATATTTATAGGCAAACTCAAGGGAACACAATCCCTTGCTTTAGGGGATTGTAATCTTTTCATATCTAAGTGTAATGATGATAAAGTATGGAAATTATTATTATTTATTTAAAAGTGGAGGAGTGGATAAAAGATTTTGATTTGATTTGGACAGGACATGCAGGTCTGTGGTTGGTGAGAGTAGGGTGGCTGACAGTTGACTTTTCATGTTACAGTATGCTTTTTCAGGTGCTTTTGTCAGTGTACAGTTAAAAAGTAGAAGTCTCTGAAACACGCAACTGTTTCCTTTTTGGGCGGGAATAGTCCCCCTTATATCTGGAGATTAGGCTAAGTGTTCTGCGCGTATAACTTTGTGCGCATAGCTTTCTGCGTGAAGGACATTTCTTTGCTGCGGGTAGGTGCGTAACCTTCTCGCAGTTAGGGACATTGAGTTTCATTTGTAGATTCTCCAGGTGGTCTTGGTATTTCAACATAGTGATCAGTCATGTTGAAGTCAATTCCATCTTGGAGCTTCAGACAAACTAGCTCTCAATGTTCCCGCCATGCGGGGAGGTTAGTTCCCTTTCCGCATGCGCATAAACGTTTTGGGATGCACCCGCCTTAGCATCATGCGGGGCGGTCAACCCATTAGACAATATAAAGTTATGGAAACATAAAACCAATACACTCGCGCATGGCGCATATAACATATGCCCACGCTGGTTTTTAACATGGTGCGCTCGCGCAGGGCGCACATAACATGCCCGCGCTGACTAACATGGCGCGCTCGCGCAGGGCGCATAACAAATACCCGCGCCGACTCTAACATAGCGCGCTCGCGCAGGGCGCACATAACATGCCCGCGCTGACTAACATGGCGCGCTCGCGCAGGGCGCATATAACAAATGCCCGCGCTGATTCTAATTTAGCGCGCCTAATATTCACAATCACCTAATTATTAGGTTGATTACTTAGTTTATAGGGTTGGGAAATTACCGGGTGTCACATTTTCCCCCTGTTAAGAGAATTTCGTCCCGAAATTTAGGAGACGTCGCTGGCAGAAGCCATGTTCTGAAAGAGGTGTGGGTATTTCATGCGCATCTGGTCTTCTCTTTCCCAAGTGAATTCAGGCCCATGCCTCGAGTTCCATTGAACCTTTACTAACTTGATTCTGCTTCTGCGTAACTTTTGTTCTTTCCATTCGGTTACTGCTATAGGTTCATCTACGAAGTGCAGTTGTTTGTCGATGTGAATCTCTTCCAACGGTAAAATCAACGTTTCGTCAGATAAACACTTTTTGAGGTTGGACACATGAAACGTATCATGAACTCCACTGAGTTCGGCGGGTAAACGGAGTTTATAAGCAACCGGACCGATCCTTTCCAGGATCTCAAATGGTCCAATGTAGCGCGGATTCAACTTTCCTCGCTTGCCAAAACGGGGGACTCCTTTCCATGGAGAGACTTTCAAAAGTACTCTATCCCCTACTTGAAACTCCAACGGTTTCCTTCGCACATCTGCGTAGCTCTTCTGTCTGTCGCGCGCTGTCTTAAGGCGATCCCGTATCTGAAAAATCTTGTCTGTTGTTTCTTGGATCAATTCTGGACCAGTCATTTGCTTGTCACCCACTTCAGCCCAGCACAGTGGGGATCTACACTTGCGCCCATACAAAGCTTCAAACGGCGCAGCCTTGAGGCTTGTGTGATAACTGTTGTTGTAAGAAAATTCAACCAATGGGAGATGAGTATCCCAGCTACCTCCGAAATCGAGTGCGCACGCGCGCAGCATATCTTCCAATGTCTGGATTGTTCGCTCGCTTTGTCCATCCGTTTGGGGATGATATGCCGTACTCATGTCAAGACGAGTACCTAAAGCCCCTTGTAACGATCTCCAAAACCTTGAGGTGAACCGACTATCTCTATCAGAAATGATGGATACTGGGACTCCATGTTTTGAAACTACTTCTCGAATATACAATCGGGCTAACTTTTCCATCTTATCGGTTTCCTTGATCGGCAGGAAGTGCGCTGACTTAGTTAGCCGATCTACAATAACCCAGATCGTGTCATAACCCCCAGGTGTCCTTGGCAGTTTGGTAATGAAGTCCATAGAGATTTGTTCCCATTTCCACATGGGAATTTCTGGCTGTTGAAGCAACCCTGATGGTTTCTGGTATTCAGCCTTCACCTTCGAACACGTCAGGCACTTACTGACATACGTCGCGATGGCGCCTTTCAGATTGGGCCACCAATACAGCGCTTTAACATCTTGGTACATCTTGTCTGCGCCAGGATGTACAGAATACCGCGTCTTGTGAGCTTCGTTTAATACTTGCTCGCGCAATCCTCCCTTGAGAGGGACCCATATGCGGTTAGCAAAATATCGAGTGTCGTTTTCCTTGTTCTCCAAATTCTTAATCATACCCCCAAGGGATTCGTTTTTAACAAACTCTGGTTTCAAGGCTTCTTGCTGAGCGTCTCGGATGCGGGTAGAGAGATCTGCGCGAATGGTCAACCTTAGAGCCTTGACTCGTAGCGTTTTTATTCGCTCCTTCCTACTTAGCGCGTCTGCTACCACATTCGCCTTTCCAGGGTGGTACTTAATTTCACAATCATAATCATTCAACAACTCCACCCATCTTCGTTGCCTCATGTTTAAATCCTTTTGATCAAATATATGTTGAAGGCTCTTGTGATCCGTAAAGATTATACACTTTGTACCATAGAGGTAATGGCGCCAAATCTTTAGCGCGAAGACAACCGCTCCAAGTTCCAGATCATGCGTTGTGTAGTTCTTTTCATTGGTCTTGAGTTGGCGCGAGGCATACGCTATGACTTTGTCTCGCTGCATAAGGACACATCCGAGTCCCTGATGTGAAGCGTCGCAGTAAACGACGATGTCATCCGTCCCCTCGGGCAGAGACAAAATTGGCGCACTACATAACTTCTGTTTCAACATTTGAAACGCCGCTTCCTGATTTTCGCCCCAAACAAACTTCTTGTCTTTCTGAGTTAGCGCGGTCAGAGGTAGAGCTATCTTGGAGAAGTTCTCAATGAAGCGTCGATAGTAGCCAGCTAGTCCTAGGAATTGCCTCACCTCAGTTGGGGTTTTTGGCGCTTCCCAGTTTTCGATGGCCTTGACTTTGGAAGGATCAACGTGTATTCCTTTCTCGTTTACAACGTGACCGAGAAAGTGAACTTCTCTAAGCCAAAACTCACACTTGGAAAACTTCGCATACAACTTTTCTTTCCTCAACAATTCCAAAATCAATCTCAGGTGTTGCTCATGCTCGGCCTTGGTCCGAGAGTAAATCAGAATATCATCTATAAATACAATTACAAATTTATCCAAGTATGGTTTGCACACACGGTTCATCAGATCCATGAATACAGCCGGCACATTAGTTAGCCCGAAAGGCATCACTAAGAACTCATAATGGCCGTATCTAGTTCGGAAGGCTGTTTTCGGCACATCTTCCTCATGGACCTTAAGTTGGTGGTATCCTGACCGTAGATCTATCTTCGAATAATAACTGGATCCCTGCAACTGGTCAAATAAGTCGTCAATCCTCGGTAAGGGGTACCGATTCTTGACTGTCAGCTTGTTCAGCTCCCTATAGTCAATACACATTCTGAACGAACCATCCTTCTTCTTAACAAACAGTACTGGAGCTCCCCAAGGTGAGAAGCTTGGGCGTATGAAACCCTTATCCAATAGTTCCTGTAGCTGATTGGATAGCTCTTGCATCTCAGATGGAGCTAATCGATAAGGCGCTCGAGCTACTGGCGCAGCTCCTGGGACTAAATCAATACGAAATTCGACTTGTCGCGGCGGCGGTAATCCGGGCAAATCTTCAGGAAAAACTTCTGGAAATTCGCGCACTACTGGTAAGTCTTCAATTCTTCGCTCATCTCCTTCCTTCTCTACTACATGCGCCAGGAAGGCGTAGCACCCTTTCCTTAGGCACTTGCGCGCCTTTAGGCACGAAATCAGTTTCGTCGCAACTCCCCTTCTTTCCCCTTGAATTACCAAGGTTTCTCCGTTCAACAGTGGGATCCGAACCTGCTTCTCATGGCAAATGACCTCTGCGTGGTTCTCGACTAACCAATCCATACCTACCACAATGTCAAAACTTCCCAAGTCTATTGGCAACAAGTTAATATTGAACCCGTGACCTCCCGTGACCTCCCATGACTATTACACATTGTTCAGTTCTTTCGTTCGCGCATAACTGCCTACCATTGGCTAGTTCTATAGTATAAGGTGTGTCTAGCCTACTGGTTGCTAGGCCTAGGGAGTCTTTAAACTCAGCGGATATAAAACTTAAGTCAGCGCCAGTATCAAATAAGACAGATGCAAAATGGCCGTTAAGCAAAAACGTACCGGTTACCACATTCGGCTCTTCTTTAGCTTCGCCTGCGCCGATCACAAAAGCTCTCCCGCGAGCTTGGTTTCCCTTTTGCGGGCAATCCCGACTGAAATGCCCTGGCTTTCCGCATGCGTAGCAGTTGTCACTGGCTCCAGCTTCCTTAGCACGGCAATTCACCGTCTTGTGCCCTGGCCTGTTACACTTGGCGCACATGACGCTCGCGCATTCACCCTCGTGGTGAAACTTGCATCTGTTGCACCATGGGTAAGGCCCGCTGTATCCTTTCCTTGATGGCTCCGCGGCTTGGATCGCGTAAACCCTTGCGCTCTCCTGCTTCTTGAACGGTGGCTGCTTGTAGTCGGACCCTCGGTGGTGAGAGTTCCATTTCCTGTTGGAGTCAGAGGTTCGCTGCTCGTTTCCGCGCGTAGTCAACATACCCGCACGGACCGTATCCCTTGTAAGGGTGATGGCCCGCGCTACCGCCTCATCAAAGGTTGGAGGCGCTGCGGCGTTGAGCGGAACCCTAACAACAGGAGGTAACCCAAAGATATACCTCTCGATCTTCTTTTCCTCCGTGTTTGCCATGTCTAGCACCAACTGGCAAAGCTCGTTGAACCGGTTGTTGTAGGCGTCGATATCCGTTCCTACCATGGTGTGGTTCCAGAATTCCTGTTGTAGACTCTGAATTTCTGCGCGAGAGCAGAACTTTCTCATCAACATTTCCTTCAGCTCCTCCCAGGTCTTGTGAAGAGCAACTTCTCGCCCCAAAGTCTTCACTTGAAGCTTCCACCAAGACGAAGCTGCTTCTTGGAACATGCAGGTCGCGTAAAGGACCTTCTGGTTCTCACTACATCTGCTAATGGAGAGAACTGTCTCCATCTTGTCAATCCAGTTGTAGAGCCCAATGGCCCCTTCGGTACCCTTGAATGGCCAAGGCCTACAGGCCATAAATGTCTTATAGGAGCACCCTTTGTCCAAGGCTCCTGATTCGGGTTCTGGGGTCTCGTTCTGACGACCCTGACTTGATTCGGCCTTGCTGGCCTCATGTGTTGCGATCGCTTGCGCGATTATTTCCGCGAGTTCCTCGGGTGTCATGGTAATTCCCTTGGCTCTAGTTGGAGGCATTCTCGCTTTAAAAGAGTGAAAATATATCAAACTTAGCGCATGTACTCTGAGCACATAATGTTCTTATCTTTATTCACTAGACACTGTGTGACCCGTGTTCCTAAGTGTGTGTATAGTTTCTTTTGAAAATATTTTCTTTGAAAAATATTTCATGCGATTCCCCAACGGTTATAGTCTAGGTTAAAACTTCTTTTCCTAGTTCGCTATAACCAGTGCTCTGATACCAATCTGTCACACCCGGCCCTGAACGGCGGAAACAGCCGGGCGCGCGCGAGTGGGGATTGATACTTAAGCACGGGCCATTGCAAACATTCAAAGTAAGATTTTCATTGCGCGTGAAATGTTTAATACAAATACATTACATTGTTTAAAGATTACATAAAAACATCCAAGTATAAAAACTGTTGAAGATTTCCACGCCATATCCCCTTGCGCGGCGGGAACAACCGCGCGCATCGAAGGGATAGAACTAAAATCTTCCAAAAAGCTAGTTTTAGATGTTCGGCGTGAGGTGCTCTAAGTGTGACTCCATGCGCTACCTAGTTATCTCCTGAAAGACACGTAAAACATTTGAATCAGTATAAACTGAGTGAGTTCACAAGTTTTAGTAACTTGATAAATCGTATTGCATCATAATCTTGATAAAAATCATTCTGAAACATAATTCTGATAGCATCATTAAAACACATGCTTGGTAAAACATAGTTCTGTCAACATATTCTGATAAAATCGTTCCGCGGGTTACGCGCGAACATTTCTGGGAACTGTGCTCGTCTGTGTAAGTGGCGCTGCCACTACGAGCGAAATAAGTAATACCGTCCCGCGGGTTACGCGCGGACACTTCTGAAAAACCGTGCTCGTCTGTGTAAGTGGCGCTGCCACTACGAGCGAATAATACCGTCCCGCGGGTTACGCGCGGACGTTGTGCCGGAAAACAAGGCGCTCGTCTGCGTAAGAGGAGCGACCTCTACGAGCGGGCTCAATCCCATAGTACTGCCCCGTGACATGCTAGGCACTCGTCTGTGTAAGAGGTGCGACCCCTACGAGTGGGTGGATCAAACCAGCAGTCCCTACCCTTAGAGTTCCAATGGTAAAGTGATCACTTACTCGAATCTGGTGCACTATCATCGAAAACCATAGATAACCGTTCGCATTGCTCATCATGAAACATAATTTAAACACATAATCGCTTGCATAGCTTGTAAGTATACCATGATAAAACATTATTTAAGTACGTGTCCCTCGCCCCGAAAACAGTTTAAAAATAGTGAAAACAGTGAAAATAGGGGCTGTGAGACTCACCTGTGGTTCTTGTTAAAGGATTAATCGAGATTCGGGTTTTCTTGGTGTTGGCCTTTGAATTGAAGGTCTAGAATACGATTAAATAACAAGAAGTATATAAGAAATAGGAGAATATAAGGGTTGGAAAGTAGATCTCAAGTTTATAATCTCGGCTTACCTAGTAACAGGAACGGAATTGAAAATAACGGATGCTTGGGAGATGATTAGTGCAAGTTTGCAGTTCTTAAGAGAGAAGTTTGAAGTGTGTTTTGGGTGATAATTTAGGTTACATATTTATAGGCAAACTCAAGGGAACACAATCCCTTGCTTTAGGGGATTGTAATCTTTTCATATCTAAGTGTAATGATGATAAAGTATGGAAATTATTATTATTTATTTAAAAGTGGAGGAGTGGATAAAAGATTTTGATTTGATTTGGACAGGACATGCAGGTCTGTGGTTGGTGAGAGTAGGGTGGCTGACAGTTGACTTTTCATGTTACAGTATGCTTTTTCAGGTGCTTTTGTCAGTGTACAGTTAAAAAGTAGAAGTCTCTGAAACACGCAACTGTTTCCTTTTTGGGCGGGAATAGTCCCCCTTATATCTGGAGATTAGGCTAAGTGTTCTGCGCGTATAACTTTGTGCGCATAGCTTTCTGCGTGAAGGACATTTCTTTGCTGCGGGTAGGTGCGTAACCTTCTCGCAGTTAGGGACATTGAGTTTCATTTGTAGATTCTCCAGGTGGTCTTGGTATTTCAACATAGTGATCAGTCATGTTGAAGTCAATTCCATCTTGGAGCTTCAGACAAACTAGCTCTCAATGTTCCCGCCATGCGGGGAGGTTAGTTCCCTTTCCGCATGCGCATAAACGTTTTGGGATGCACCCGCCTTAGCATCATGCGGGGCGGTCAACCCATTAGACAATATAAAGTTATGGAAACATAAAACCAATACACTCGCGCATGGCGCATATAACATATGCCCACGCTGGTTCTTAACATGGTGCGCTCGCGCAGGGCGCACATAACATGCCCGCGCTGACTAACATGGCGCGCTCGCGCAGGGCGCATAACAAATACCCGCGCCGACTCTAACATAGCGCGCTCGCGCAGGGCGCACATAACATGCCCGCGCTGACTAACATGGCGCGCTCGCGCAGGGCGCATATAACAAATGCCCGCGCTGATTCTAATTTAGCGCGCCTAATATTCACAATCACCTAATTATTAGGTTGATTACTTAGTTTATAGGGTTGGGAAATTACCGGGTGTCACATTTTGTGGAAGTTAAATTTGATTTTATGGGTCAAAAGTTGGTAAATAGATTGTTTGGTACAAGTTAAGTATATTTAGGTTAAAATTTGTTATGGGTCAAAAATGAAAATTTTGAGTATTTTTAAAAGTTTGAGAATGCAAAATAGATTCATCGTCAAATTTGTTATGGGTTCAAAGTGTTGACTTTAAAATGTCAAAAGTATGAAAGTTAGAACTTTAAACATGATTCGGATTTAAAGTTTATTGGTAAGGGTATTTTTTGAAATAATCAAAAGGTTCGGGATTTGGCAAATTTACTATTTTTCCCTCAACCATTAAAATTTAAGAAAAGATTGCAAACTTGCGACATGCCACCCCCATTCCTATCAACGCTTCTAACTTTTATCAAATTTGAAATATTTATGTCAACATTAATTTTTCCTTCAATAGTGATCAGAACATTGTATGGGAAGCATGTCATGCAAAACTATGCTCAAATGAAACAAAATATTCACAAAATTGAATGCATTAACATATTATTTTTTATGTTATCATTATGACAAAGTCGAGAAGCCCTCTAAAACTTATCAAAATCTTTTTTATGGTGTAGCTCCGAAAAACATAGTTTTTGAAGAACATCCATTGCTACAATTTAATATCATACTTTCCTTTGATGGATGGTAAATTGATAAATATATCAATAAAGATAACGCCTCTTTTGTATTTAAGCTGAGTGGTTAGAACTACTATCGTATGAAAAGTCTTATTTTCGAAATTGGTTCATAACCAAAATTCTTTCAATTATACATATATGACACGGAATGAATTTTTCAATAGAAAGAAGCATTCTCGGGTATGATTTTGCATGGGCATTTTTTTTATTAAGTTCATTTAAAAAAATCATTTTGTGATATAAATAAAATAAATTTATGTACACCTTTTATAGATACAAACATAGATTTAATACATTTTTTGTCATATACGTAGTACGCTATGTAATTATTTGTTTTACCTATAATTTTATATTTGAATTATCTCGTGTGTAACATGGGCTCTAAAACTAGTGTGTATATATATATATAATATAATATAATTGAAAAATTTTTGGTTATGAACCAATTTCAAAAAAGACTTTTCATACAATAATAGTTCTGAGCTACACCATGAAAATGATTTTTATAATTTTGAGGGGGCTTCTCTACTTTGTCATAATGACAACACATAAAAATAACGCGTTAACCTGTTCAATTTTGCGAATGCTTTGCTTCACTTGAGCATAATTCTGTACGACATGTTTCACACAATGCATTTTATCACCATTAATGGAAAAGTCAATGCTGACACAAATGTTTCAAATTTGATAAAAGTTAGAAGCATTGATAGGCCTGGAGGTAGCACGTCGAAAGTGTTCGCCGTCTTTTCTTAAATTTTAATAGTTGTGGGGAAAATAGTCAACTAACCAAATCCTGAATATTTTCATTATTAACAGTAATGTCATTGAAAATAAATTCAAAACCTAAATCACATTTAAAATTCTAACTTTCATTTTTTTGACATTTTCAAGTCAAAACTTTGAACTCATAACAAATTGATGATAAATCTACTTGTATTCTCAAACTTTTAAAAATACTCATATTACCCCTTTTGACCCGTAGCAAATATCGAGCCAAATGTAATTAACTTGTACCTCACAATCTATTTACCAACTTTTGACCTGTAATAATCAAATATGAGTCCCACAAAAAACCTGAAACAATCATTGATAAAAAAACTGAGAAAATGACTATGATAAACTTTATTATATATGAAAGTGAATGGTATATATTATTGCATTTTAGCATATATATATATATATATATATATATATATATATATATATATATATATATATATATATATATATAGTTTAGTAAATTAACTGAAAAAATAAATGAATAGATTTAAAGCATATATTTATAATTTATAATAATATTTATTTTTATAAAAATGTATAGTATATATAGAATAAAATAGAGTTTAAAGAAAAGTGAATAATTTAATCATTTTATAGATATAATATAAATGAAGTGTAAAAGGAAAGTGAATAGTTCTTGATCTATAACATAATTATTAGTTTGGAGGGAAAAATGTTATGAGCTTTAACCACAAACTGACACGTGTCCATAGTTATTTTACTTTATTAGAATATAGGTATATATATATATATATATTTCTTTTTTAATAAATAATTTAAGTTGTTCCTTTCATTAAAATATATCTAAAAAGATTTTCTTTATATTTAAAATAGTTTTAAGAATATTTCCTTTACTTAAAATACCAACCATGTACGGACAAATTTAGATCGATCGCTCAAGTATATATTAATGTTTAATATTTTTATATGTAATTCTCAGATCTATTTTAATGAAAGGAAATCAACTTAAATTGTTTATTAAAAAGGAAATCTATATATAAAACGGGCCATTATAAAAATTGAATGGCTCATTTTGATACGATGAATTAGATATAAAAATATTAAACATTAATATATACTTGAGCAATCGATCTAAATTTGTCCGTACCTGGTTGGTATTTTAAGAAAAGGAAATATTCTTAAAACTATTTTAAATATAAAGAAAATCTTCTTATATCAATTTTAATGAAAGGAAATCAACTTAAATTATTTATTAAGAAAGGAAATCTTCTTAAAACGCGGGCAAGGTAAAGGACAAACTGAAATTGGTTGCTCAAAGAGTCGAGAGAATATCAATTTTTAGTTTATAGAGGGGAGTGCATGAAAATGAAATAAAAAATTATTTAAATTGAAAAACGAATCCAATTGAATTTCTGGAATTTCATTATTTATTTTATTTATTTTTATAGAAAAATTAAGAAATATATAACTCAAATATTTTAGCTTAAATTTATATAATATATTAATTGGAAAAGTTGCCTATACTCACATATGGGTATTATGATACTACTATCATCGTTTATGCATATGTTAGAAGTTTTATATGTGTTAGAACCTTGACACATATTGTGATACGTGTTCTTCACTTGTTCCTTTTTTATCAATCTCTGGTATCTCTTTCTTTTACCAGTCTCTATTTGTCTCTCACCTTTGTTTGTTATGTTCAACCTTCTCCCTTTAAAAACTCTATCTTAGGTATACTCTTTTTCTGACGAATGTCTACACTTACAGTAGATTTGTGATGTCCAATTTCAAAGAGATAGGGGGAAAGGGAGCGATGGTGAACTGTATAGAGAGAAACACACACACACATAGAACGAGAAGTGCTTTAACGCTGTGTTCCCGAGTTGACATAATAAAAGAAAGAAAAGAAAAAGAAGCATTCCCTTTCCATTCATTCTCCTTTCCATTCTTCCCTTTTCTTTTCTTTTCTTTTCTTTTCTTTCCATTCAATTTCTTTCAAATTGAAAGGAAACAACTTACTCTTTAAAATCTCTAATTTCCTCCTTTTTCCTTTCTTTTCTTCTCGTAAATGAATCTTGGGAACACAAGATTTTTATAATTCCTTTCCTTTCTTTCCAAAAAAAACCTAGGAACACTCTCCATTTTACATTTTCTTTCACTTCATTTCCTTGCTTAAGTGGAACTCGAGAACACAACATAAGAGAGAAAATGTAGAGATAGTCGTTAGCCTGCCATTGCCGGCGGCGATGAATCAATGTATCTTGATTTCCGTGTATAGAAGCCTCGACTTTGAATCTGTTGGTTTGATTCGTTGATGGTAAGAATTTAACTAGCATTGCCCTGTAGTTTTCGGCGGCTCCGACCGTTTATGGCGACGATGGAATTACATGTGCAACGACATATGTTATTTTTTGTTTCCAACTTTCATGGTTTTGTAACACCCTGACCTTAGGAGCAATATGTTGGGGTGGTACCTAAATCGTTCATCACTAGTAGACACTATTAAAGTGGCAAATATTTATATTTATTCCATTTTTAATAATCACATGTACACAATAGTTTGTTTAAAGAATTCAAGTAATATTACATCGAATAACAAGTAAAATTTATTAAGTAAATTCTAAGGTCGACTAGTTGTTTTCATCCTTAGTACTTCATCAAACAACTTGTAGCACGTTAAAAAATAATGTATTTGGTTAATACGAATGCTGGTGAGTTTTCATAAGTTTCATATATAGATATTATGAAAAATGCTTAGCCATTAGCATGCCATAATGTAATATTTCAATCATAAAGTAAATGGAAAGCAACTAAAATCATCACGTTCTCCCAACAGAAGTCGAATTACTAGGGGAAACAATACCACCGTCCATTCTAACCGTAGTTGAAAAATAGGTGGTGCGAGTACGTCCCGTCGGACCCTCCCACTTTGATGTTTAATGTACCAAGCATAAAGCGATAAACACATTGCACATAGGTCCACGTATGACCATCATAAACAATATGAAAGAAATATTACTAACATTCAAGACATAAGTGCGGATTGTTTTGTAAACAAGGGACTTGAACTAACCAGAAAACATGGTAATATGCTAAACCCCAAATAATTGTAAAACATAGAAAAAGGGGTTTACGAAACTCACTTGGTAAATTTAAGCAAGAGAAAGACAAACTAAGCGTTTAAGCGAGCTGAACTGGACGAGTTTGGTTTGGCGAGCGGCCCTAGAAATTAGAAAATATTTGTAGGTTCAATATAGGATTCAAGAAAATAAATGAAGACATAAGACTTAGAAGAATTCAGTTCTTGATTTAGTGTTTTAAATCTTTGAAAACAAATACACACACACACACACACACTAGTAAAAAAAACCCATGCGATGCGACGAGGGGAAACATTTCACACCGCTATACTCGTTCTTGTTAGACCATGTGTAGTGGATGGAGCCCCTATGAGGGCGTTTTGCCCCATGTGGCGCCACGTCGCCAGGGCTTTTTGGCTAAAAGGGGTGTAGTGGATGAAGCCTCTTCAAATCATTACCTCACTGTTATTTTATTATTATTTTTATATTAAAAAAATAAATAAAGCAACCAATCATATTCTACCTTTTCTCCCCCACTGGCGTTTTGTGTGAAGTGCTCTCCCCTCTAAAGCTCCCCGGGAGCGATGTTCCCGGCGCTTTTGGGGGATTTTTCGTGGGGAAAGCGCCTCACTATGCACGTCCTTAGTTTTATCAATCATCCCGTGATATATTGTATAACTCGTCATTCAAAGCATCGTTGTAATATATATATATATATATATATATATATATATATATATATATATATATATATATATATATATATATATATATATATAATTAAGGCTTGTAACATCCTAAAATTTATAATGTTGAATAAAGGAAGTTATGTTTAGTGATTTCGCGTAATTAATTAAGGTCGGGTAAGGAGCGGACCATGGACTTGGATTAATTGAGATGGGTTAAATGAGAATGGGATTTAAGGGATATAAATACCCCCTAAACCCAAAATATCTTCATTTCCATCTTATCCTTTCACACTTCCAAAACACACACCACACACTACAACCGCCGGCCGGCCGGAAGAGAGAAAGGCGGCAGATCCGAGGGAGAGAGAGAGATTAGTTGTGATAACGAGTAAACAAGACCCAAACAAGCTCAAAAAGGTATGATTCTTGATCTTTGAAGTTTAAAGATCCGAGCTTTTAGTGTATAAACGACCGAAAATGGTCGGGAAGCGTAGTGGGTGATGTTGGACCGTAACAAGGGTGTTAAAATCGCTCGAAATGTTGGACAGAAACCGAAACAGCGGCTATCTGGGCAACTTCGCCCTCATCTGGGCAACTTCGCCTTCAAAGCGATGAACTTCGCCTGCAAGCCAAGTTCGCCTGATGAACTTCGCCTGCAAGCTAAGTTCGCCTGATGGCAACTTCGCTGTAAAGCTAAGTTCGCCTAACTGGCAACTTCGCCTGAAGCTAAGTTCGCCTGATGGCAACTTCGCTGTAAAGCTAAGTTCGCCTGATAACTTCGCCTAGAGCTAAGTTCGCCTGAGGTTTAACTTCGCCTAAAGCCAAGTTCGCCTGATAACTTCGCCTAAAGCTAAGTTCGCCTAAGGTTTAACTTCGCTTAAAGTCAAGTTCGATTAGAAAATAAATTAAAAATCTAATGAAAAATGTGTTAAGACAGTTAATGGAAATAAAATTTTTCCAAGCTGACCTGGCATCTCGACCCCAGCCAGGGGCTTTGCCCCTTGGACCCTGCTAGGGGCTGCCGCCCCTAGACCCCGCTGCCAGGGGCGCTGCCCCCGGACCCCCGTTCGTTGTGGGTAGTAGTTAAGACTGGAAAGATGATATGAGTAGTGATAATTGTTTGATACGTGTACTTGTTATACAGTCAGCCGTGCACAACTGAAGAAAGGGATTACGATTAACGGTGAACGTAACCGTGTTCAGGTGAGTTTCTAGCCCCATTTATGTGTTATGTTTTCGGGGCTGTGTGCATACTCAATATGTTTGTTAATACGCTTATCCTAAGAGATAAGTGTATGCCTTATGTGAATAATATGAATGTATGAATGATTGCTTGATGGCACGTGAACGATCTTCGGGTATTGCACGTACTGTCAGGTTGTAACGCTAAGTATAAGGTAAGTATGATATGTATGCTTATGTGTATGAACATGATAAAGTTAATAAAAGAAGGAAATGACGGTTGCATGGTTACGAAAAGGGTACCGAGCCCTAATAATACTCGAGGTATGATGTATGGTTGTATGGTAACGAAGAGGGAATCGAACCCTACTAATATTCGAGAACTAGGGAACCGAACCCTACTAATATTCGAGGAAAGAGGGAAACCGAGCCCTAATAATACTCGTGGAAAGAGGGAAACCGAGCCCTAATAATACTCGTGGAAGGAGGGTACCGAGCCCTAATAATACTCGAGGAAGGAGGGTACCGAGCCCTAATAATACTCGAGGAAGGAGGGTACCGAGCCCTAATAATACTCGAGGAAGGAGGGTACCGAGCCCTAATAATACTCGAGGAATGTAGGGCGTAATGCTCTTTATAACGTAAGATATGAAAGTAAGTTAATACAAAAGAAAGTAAGAAAGTATGAAAGTAAGAAAGTATGAAAGTATGAAAGCATAAAAGTATGAATGAAAGGATATAATTTTATGTGTATGGTATGATTATGTGATTAACTAGAACTCACTCAGCGTAGCTGACTTTTAGTATGCACGCAGGTGAGTAGATTGAGGCAGCTTGCTTGAGGAGACACGTGGCACTGAACAAGAGTCTGGCATCTGAAGACTTATGATGTTTTAATTTTAATGTTTTAATGCGAAAGACAAAGGATGTTTTGAGACAAGTTATGAAATATTGTAATGTTTTATGAAAGTTTTATATTCCGCGTAAATGTTTTAATTAACTCTGATATTTAGAACTGTGTTTATGAGTAAATCCGACGCTAAAGTAGGGTTACCGGTAACGGGGCCTTATAAGGCTGTTTAAGTATATGTTTCGAGCTATTTTATAATTACAAAAATTACGTATAATTTGGTCAACGGTAAACCTTTTAGTAAAAACCTTTACTATTTGACCAAAGAATTATCTAGATAAGTTATTACAAGAAACAATTTTCAGTCAACAAAAGAGTCAAAAGAACCGGTAAGCTATGAAGCAGGATCCATATTCCATCAGACCAGTTACCTATCTACATTCCAGCACCCAACGTGACTTGAAACAAAAACCAATATAGACTCATACAAACAAAAAATCACAAAATATAACAACTTATACATGATTTGGACTAAAATGTTTCTAATCATATATACAAATCTAACATAATTATTATACCTTAACTCCTTTATAATTGAACTCGTGCACCTTACGAGGCGACTCCAAGCCTCTAATTGATTCAAAGCATCATCATTCATCAATTGTACCTAATCAATTTACCCGGTTTAAACATCATGCAGGTTCAAACAATACACATTCTCACCAAAACAATACATCATGCACTACATATAAAAAAACCCAACTTCAATAATCATTTTTCAAGTAAGACTGTAAACGAACTAAGCATTCAGGTTTAAATAAAACAACGAACATGAAATGTCGATTTTTGATAGTTTGACAATTAAAAGTCAAAGATGAGCATATTTTAATGCATTATGACAATATGACTTTTAAAAGTAAAAGATGAACGAATTTTATTGCATTTTGACATAGAAGTGCAGGGGTATTTTCTGGTTAAATCTGACATGTATTGGTCAAATAAGTGCAGGGGCAATTTGGTCACAATTTTTTAGGGTATATTTTGAGCATTGTCTAAACTATTCAGTTTATCTAAACTTCATTTTGGTCAAAATTGTCAAAGCGTTTTGGTAGGGACGTTTAGTCAAAATTGTTTAGTTAGGAATTTACCCTTTACACACCAGCACTTTGAGAGAAGTGGTCACATAAAACTTGACAAAAAAAAAAACGAATCTCAATAAATAAATGAAAATAATTATGAATACCTTTTCCTTTGTGACGAGCAACACACTTCCTGGAAAAAATATCCAACAGAGCAATCCTTCTTCTTATCCTAAATGCAACAATCAAAACAAAAATTTGCAAAGACAAAACCTTAGAATTCTACATGTCAAAATATTTATATAACTCATATTATGTTAAAAAGAAAATTTAAAGCTATCATTAAAAACTTGAATTTTGGCTAGAGGTTCGATTGCGTTCTTTTAAACCTTGTCTGAGTTTGATAGGCTACTTCATGCATTACCATTTACTTTATTCAAAACTTAACCATTAAGCTAAAGTAGAAATTGGTAGCATCAAGAAATACGAAAACAAAATGCTTAAAACCAAAAAAAAAAAGAAAAAACGAAAAAAAAAACAGCAAACATCGTCATAATGTGTTGACCCACAACTAAAATATGGAAACAACTATAGAAGGGTATTTTAGACCTTTTGTGGCAGCTAATAACAAATTATCTTTTGGTAAAATTCAAGAAGCAAAGAATACAAAATATTATTTATAAAACAAGTATCTAAACCAACCTTGGTTGTTGGTTTTGTTTAGTTCACATTTTTTGGTCTTTGATTTCTTTTTTCTTTTTTTTTTTGGTTTCGTTCAGTTAATTTTTTTTTGGTTTTGGGTTTTGTTTAATTTGGCTTCAGTTTTTTTATTTTTTATTTTTGGTTCCGTTCCAGTTTGTTTGTTTTTTTTGTTTTGGTTAAGTTTTGGTTTTGTTTCAGTTCTCAATTATGTGTTTTTTGTTTTGGTTCGGTTTCTGTTTTTGGCTTCGTTTGAGTTTAGTTTCAGTTTTTGGTTTCATTTTGTTTTAATTTTTTCGGTTTCTGTTCGTTAGTTTACGTTTGTTTTAGCTCGCCTTATTACATTCGTTAATATATCCATTAAACTTTTTTGAGCTTGGTTAGTTGATAGATTTCAGTATAAAAGTATTAATTAAAAGGTCTAAACAGAAAAAACATACCAGGGTCCAACAGTTTGTAAGATGAAAGTATCCAAAGAACCCTCATCTAGTCATCTGATTTCATTGCTCCCGTTATATTGGAGCCTAAAAGTTTTGCAACAAGTATCTGTGCTTAAAGACTATTCTCTACACCGAGACTGCATAAAAGAATCACATTGACTTGATACATAAGCATAATGTAACTATCGACAAAATAAGTAAACAAACCTAATCCTATGACAATGCAAAAATATAAATATCTATCAAGTTACAAGTACACATAACCAATATCGATTCTCTATGAAAAACAACAATTTTATCATATTAAGGTCACAATTCCTTGTTTGACTTTAGAGGTCAATGGTAAAAATTTTCAAACTTTATATTCCAGTAAAAGTATATGGATTTTACATGATAAGTTTAATGAACAGTTTAACATCACAAGAATTGGATTAATGATCGTTTGAACAAGAAACTCATAATAGACCGTGACACTCGTCAAACCAGGTTATTATCCATACGACATTAAACTCTTGTTATGTCGAAACATTCATGATAGACGTGATTTTTAGTGATTAGTTTAGTATGTGCATCTAGAAGTCCACATCATCATATGTCTAGTATCGGTGATCATTGAAGGATTACCAGGTCACACATCAGACTGCCTGACATACTCATGTTGATGATAAAAATAAAATTAATATTATGAGAGTATTAAACAAAATGTATGATATATAAATTATTATATATATATATGTGTATATATATGTCTACGAAACTTAAAATAATAGTTACGTTTGAAATACGTATTTTTATTTTATAAAATGATGTCTAGTAAGATTAGACCAACATGTAATTTTATAAACGAGTAATTAAGAAGTACGTGTAAATATTTTATATTCTAGTGAGTTGGTGTTTGTTTATTTCTAAACTAGGATAGTGGCTCGTGTGATACACGGGTGGTTAAAAAGTAAAATTAAAAAGTTAAATTTAACAATATACATATTAACACATCTTATGGATTCATAAGATAGATTAGTAATAAAATGGAACGTTGTGAATCTATACCAATTAAGAAAAAGAAGACTAACATCAATTCATCCTGTTGAGTTGGAAGGCATAAACATTTAAAAGTAAGGTAATGAGTTCAATTCCCACAACAACATATTTTTCTTTTTATCATTCATGAAGAGAAATTGAAAAAAATGAAAACTTGCACACTTGGAGCCTATGTGGAGGGTTTAATTGAATGACATATGGAAAAATTATATTGCTTTAATATAATAGGTAGATTGAGCGATTTATAATTAATATGGAATCTATATATATATTAAAAAAATACATTCTAGCATCTTTCTATTGGTTCATTTTTCTATTTCCATAAATAACAAGTCATTATAGAATTTTCTTATCAATAAAATAATTCAATAATAAAATAAATATTTAACATTAAATTTAATTTATTTTTAGTAATGCTTTAATTACATGTTTTTACACCTACATTGAATACATTGAAATATGTTGTGTAACCCTAATTATTTTCAAAAGATGGTCATACATGTACCTTTGTTGCTTTAAATTTTATATGTTTATTGGATGATTTCTATATTTTCACCTGTGACGGCCACGGGTCAATTTGATTCACTTTCAAAATTCATATTCTGGCCAATTTTGCAAATCTAGATATTATCAAACAATGAAAGGTATCGAAATCAAAATGGATAACATTATGCCATATCCAACACATTTCATATTAACCTATTATCGATCAAATAAGTAATAATTTTTATTCTATTTTCGAGTGTTTGCGTTTATTTGATTTTAACATTGTCTTAACAATAATGTATGTTTTCATATATTTTATATTTTTCTCACCATTTCGTCCATCCCAAAGTATCTATGTATTCCCAGTCTTTATCCTCTTTACATCAAGGTTTGTAATTTCATATTTTATTACTTTTTAAGTTACCCTCACTATAAGTTGTTTATAGCATGATCTGAATACCATTTATTCATTATCAACCTAACACACTTGTTGTTATGAAGAATGGCCAAAAGTCAAATTAAGGTTAGCGGGTCCGCCAAACCTATTCTTTAAACGAATATAATATTCTAGCGTTTCTTGTGATGCTGATTTTACTATGCTCTGTTGTAATTGTGAAACATTTTTGTAAAAGAAAGAATAATACAACAATTAGAGACGTACAAATATAACTATATATGATCTTTTATTATAAAAAAACATTTTAATTTATGATTCTCTCTCTCTATCTCTGTATATATATATATTATTTATTAATCATAATCTATTATTTTACAGTTGAACAAATTTTATAAGAGCATCGCTCTTCATTTTAAGGCTATATCATCCTAAGGTACTGTTAAATTGATGTATCAACTATCTGTTTTAGCTCAAGCAAGACATGGATGCATCAACATTGTCTATAAGGAAATATTTGATGGTTTATGAAGTTTATGTATAAAGTTTTAAATTTTATTTGTAAACATTCTACTATGTAACTTCATTTTTGTGAGCTCATGTTTTGCAGTACTTTCTTTCTATATAAAATATCAATTGCAGTTTTATATCATAGTGACATCTCAAAAAACATATTAAAAAATATCTTGTCGTTTGAAATTATATGCGTGTACTTGACAACTTCCATATTTTCACCCGTGTCATACACGGGTCAATAACCTAGTTAACTAATAAAGAGTTTGTAACAAACATTTTTTATCAATAATTAACAAATTAAATAATTACCTCAGTTTCTAACCCAAGTCCACGGTTACAAGAATCCACTCAATCTCCCATATATTTGTTCGTTTGATAATTTATATCATCACAAATGTTTTACTTGTTTGGAACAAAAATGCCACCATCACATGCATATATGCACTATCACTTTTATGAGTTTTATCATCCACCATTAGGCTGTTCTTTATAATAGGGGTATCGAAACCCATTTACAGTGTTACGTCAGCGTCATGTGGACGCTAGGGGCTTTGAAGCCCTTTCCCATAATCCCTCGTTATGGTTTAAAGCCCTATGGGCGCCCCATTATATATATATATATATATATATATATATATATATATATAGGGGAGAGTTTAAATGAGAACCACTCCTTTACTTAAAAACTATGAAAACTCCTCTCAACCAATTAGAAAATTTTATTTTTAATTTTTCCTTTAATGCTTATAAGGTTAATTGTGTAATTTGGCACACTTTAAATTCCATTTCTTTTTCCACTATTCTCGGATTTATTTTAATTTTTCCTTTTGAAGGCCACGTAACTTCCATTGACGTCAAATACACTTTAAATTGCTTATATGCATTTGTTATTAGTTCAGATTTGCATAAAATTATCTTATACAAACTAAATGGGATTTGGTTATCATTTTTGATTGCCAGTTTCTAGAAATTATACATAATTTAGTGATTAACTCTTTGTTGGCTTTTTCGATTTTAAGTATGCTCATTTTGCTCTAAAGACAATGAACAAGAATGTTACTCTATAGTTACGCAAAGAACCCGTTTCATTTATTTGTATGTAACTTTTTATTACAAGAATGAGCATGAACAACACGCTGGTTTACATATATGTAACTTCGTAATTTAGTTTTACATGTATGTATATCATTGAGGTACATGTATGTGTATTAGTATGATTAGTTTCAAATTGCAATGAGCATGAACAACATGCTTGTTTACATATATGTAACTCCGTAATTTAGTTCTACATATGCGCATATCATTAAGTTACATATGTATATTTTAGTATGGTTAGTTACAAAATGCAAAAAATACCAGAGCTACATATATGTAAACGGATATGAACACAAGAGTATGTGGTTTCGGCATAATTACATATGTGTAAATATGTTTGTTACATATATGTATTATCATGACTAACATAAAAACTGAATAAAACTAAACTTGTTCGACATGTAAGTGAATACCATAGCTCTAAAAATTTTAAACATAAAAATGAAAGGTTAAGAAAAAAAAAATGGAAAACCAATAAATTATAATGAATGTTAGTCTTTTTTGAATTTTCGTTCATTGCCTTTTGCCTTTTTACTAATCCAATTTTTTTTTTTCATATTTGAATGATTCTATTTTTAATTTTTTTGGACGAAGTCTTTCTACTTACAAATATGGAGTGAGAGAGACTACAAAAAAGTCAAAACATGAGGAGAGAGACCGAGAGTTTTTAGGATACACTAATTTACATCTCTACCAAATTTGCCCTTTTAACTTCTTAATTAATCCCCTCTAATTTTCATTTAATTACATTATTGCCATGGTGTATATCAACCATATATCTAATAAATAAATGGTTTAGATTGATAACTAGTTTTCTAGAAAACCATGGTTCTCATTTGAGTTGTGAAAACGACAGAAACACATTCTCAACCAAATGTTTTTAATTAAAGATTAAATCATGTGGTCCACAATTAAAGTTAATAAAAAATGTGAAAACATATATAAAAATTATTAAAAAAATGTAAAAAGAATAGCAAAATATTTTTTTTATGTTTTCGATGTTTTGTATTAAATGTAACAACATATATTACATGTTACAAAAAAAAAACGATGTTATATAGGGTTTTCACGAGTTTTCTCAACTCAAGAGGGTTTTCAAACTATACTTCTCCTATATATATAGGATAAGGTTAAAATGAAAACCCACCTGAGTTGTGAAAACCCGCGAAAACCCTATGTAACATCGTTTTTTTTACATGTAATATATGTTGTAACATTTAATACAAAACATCGAAACATCAAAAAAAAATGTTTTGCTATTTTTTAACATTTTTTACTAATTTTTATGTATGTTTTCAGGAGAGATAAAAAGTTATATTTATATTTACATTTTTTTTACACTTTAATTGTAGACCACAAGATTTAAACATTAATTAAAAACATGTGGTTGAAAATGAGTTTCTAGAGTTTTCACAACTCAAGTGGGTTTTCATTTTATACTTAGCCTATATATATATATATATGTATGTATGTATGAGAGGAAGAGAGAGAGAAAAAGACTTGGCCCACCACATTTTCTCCTCTTCCGCACCGGTCGTTCCAAGGGTGCTCCCTCCTTCGCCGCCCGATAACTACACCCCCGGCGGTGTTTAGCGCCCTTCGCGTCCCACTTCCGCGCCCATAAGGTGGATTCTTACTGTTTTCTTGAACTCAATTTCACCAAACCACACAACCCATTCTCATTTTTCCTGGATAGTACATCAAACCCCAACAAACCCCCACGCCCTTTTGTTTGATTTTGTACACTACTACACTCCATCCCCATCACTACTTAAATTATTGCATTTCAAGGACCAATTAAAAATTGCATTTATGCGTATACATAATTAAGTGCAAAACATTTACGCCAAACATCCTACAACACACTCTCGGCTACTTTGCATAACACACAATTACATTCCATCTTTAAAATTATAAGTATAAACAAATTGCTAGGAATCTTTAGTGGAATTTGAAGCAACTTTGAAAGCATAAAACATAGTCTAATCCTTCTTTCTATATCCTAGCACCAGTAAGTAGTAAGTATAACCCATTCTAGTCTATATTTTACGAATCTTAAACTTTGTTCATTGTTTTAATCACCTAAAAAGTTAGGCTAAAGCATGACCTAATGTCGTTTGTGTGTTAAACATGAGTTATATACTCGTTTTCGTGAAAAACACTTATTAAAACACTTTGACAAACAAAGTACGTATTAAAACACGCTTATGTCCTAATACTACACCAACACATGTTTCAATTAGTTTTTTAAAACTCTCTCTCTCTCTCTCTATATATATATATATATAGGGGATGGTTCATTGGAGAAATCATATTAGCGTGAGAAGTTAATCATCACCGTTGATTAAAATGATCAAGGATTTACATCAATTATGGCAGACTTGTATTTATTTATAACTGATTTTAATGATTTTTAATTAAAAATGGGCAGGGTTGTAATTTCATTCGTATTAAATTAAGAAACCCATTTATAGTCAGATTCCTTTCTCTCGCAAGTGGCATCATCTCTGTTTCCAAAACACACTAGAAGAACAAAAAGCAATTCAATATGTTTACAAATTGGCCGTGGATTCCTACACTCGTTGCTGATTTTGGTTCCGATTCAAGAGTTTTTATATAATGGAGACGCATCTTGATTAAACCCTAATTTGTGTTTGTGTCAATGTGTAGCACGTGACGGGTTGTGAAGGTTAGTTTTATGTTCTTTATCGATTCATCTTATTTTGATTATGGGTGTTTTACTAGAAGTTTAACTTGCAATTTCATCTATGTGTACATGCGTTATCTTATTGATATCAAAATTGGGATGATTCCTATAACATATTGTTGGTGGTAAAAATATGTTTTTGGTTTGGTTTTTGAAGAAACACTAACCGGACCCCGGACAGATTACGAGTAACCTGGGGGTTAGATAGATGTTTCCCACGAGGGGTTAGACCCTTGGAAGATGGTTCTTCTGATAACCTGCAAAACAGACACCGTGAGCTCGTCACTGAGAAGGGGGGGTTCCTCCTTGTGACCACCCTCCGGCGTGAGAATCAGACTAGATTGCTCTTTAAATATAAAAGTATATTAAGAGATTGCTAGAGCAGATATCAGGTATAATATGATGATAATGTGACAAGATATGATAGGATGAGATGATCATACCATTTGTGGTATTTATAGCCGAAGGTAGGTTTCCAAGGAGGTATGGCCGGCTGCAACAGTGTTCCTGTTCCACCAACAATAGCCTACGCACGTGCCCTGCTGGTAGTTGGTGGGTAGGTAGCGGCTGATAGCGACCAGGCCTGCTGTATACTATTCCTTTTCTACCAACTGCCGGCTACGCACGTGGTATGACAATAGTTGGTGAGTAGGCAGCGGCTAATAGTGACATACAGTGTAGGAGCATGCTGCTCGCCATACTGTTGTCCATAAGCTGTCGTATCTTTAGTCAGATCTTTTTCCCATACCTCGTCAGGTACAGTACAGAAGATCTTCCCGTATCGTACGGACTGGCTTATTTGGGCGGGAGTATTCCCCCTCCCGCCCTTATGCGGGATTGTTCCCGGCTTCGCTCATTCCTTCAGGTGACACTGAATGATTGAGAGCTAAGTGCCTTGTGCGTGTAGCCTTGCTGCGCGGGTGGCCTTCCCTAATGGCTTGTATCCGAGGCTGCGGGGACAGGCGGAGTCCTTCACCATTGGGAGGCATTTCCTGCGGGACCAGCTTGCGTACTGCGCGTAAGGACGTCACGTCTCTGAGCATGGTTGGTCCTGCGGATCCAGTTGGTTTCTGCGCAGACGTCCCTGTTTAAGGTGAGTCTTGCGGGTCCAACTGGGCTCTGCTGGGACCTACCTCTTCAAGTCCCCCCAGTCCAATGTTCTTCTCATGCGTGTTTAATAAAGTGAGGTGAACTTTTGGACTTAAGCAAAGGGTTTTGAAAAGGGTTTTTTAAGGTTTTCCATGGGGATTCTTCCCGCGGAAGTCCTTGTCACTTGCAGAAATTCCCGAGTTTCCTGCTTGGTCTTTGGGTATGATGCGGGTAGGTCTGTAACCTCCTCGCAAGTCAGGAGCGTTGAGTCCCACTTGTGTGGACTCTCCATGAGGTTTTGGTAGTTTTGAACATAGTGATCAATTATGTTAAAACCACCAATTCCATCCTGGAGCTTCAAACAACGTAGTTCTCGACGTTCCCGCTATGCGGGGATGTTATTTCCGTTTCCGCAAGCATTGCCCAGAAGATCCTTCTTGGTTTCAATTCCCAGCGGAGCGCTAGGTATGTGAAGGGTTTTGCCTTAACACTGTACCAGCGCTCGTCTTACGGTTACTTTACTTCCAAGGTATTCCTGGCGTCAATTCCCTGCGGGTGCTAGGTATGTGAAGGGTTTTGCCTTTACACTGTACCCGCAGCCGTCTTATAGTTACTTGGTTGCCGAGGAATATTTGGCTTCAATTCCCTGCGGGTGCTAGGTATGTGAAGGGTTTTGCCTTTACATTGTACCCGCATCCGTCTTACGGTTACTTGTTCGCCAAAATTTACTTGGCTTCAATTCCCTGCGGGTGCTAGGTATGTGAAGGGTTTTGCCTTTACACTGTACCCGCATCCGTCTTACGGTTACTTGTTTGCCAAGGTTTTACTTGGCTTCAATTCCCTGCGGGTGCTAGGTACGTGAAGGGTTTTGCCTTTACACTGTACCCGCATCCGTCTTACGGTTACTTGTTTGCCAAGGTTTTACTTGGCTTCAATTCCCTGCGGGTTCTAGGTACGTGAAGGGTTTTGCCTTTACACTGTACCCGCATCCGTCTTACGGTTACTTGTTTGCCAAGGTTTTACTTGGCTTCAATTCCCTGCGGGTGCTAGGTACGTGAAGGGTTTTGCCTTTACACTGTACCCGCATCCGTCTTACGGTTACTTGTTTGCCAAGGTAAGGGGTATTTTCCCGCTTACTTTTTAATATTTTCAAATTTTGAATTTTGAAATTCGAAAGGTTGGTGGAAAGATAGGAACAGTCCAAACCTCTGAAACGTCGTGCGACGGTCTCTTCTGACTGTGTCAGGACGTGCAGGAAGTTATGGTGACGTGACATTATATGGTCATTCCAGACGCTTTTTCAGGCGCGTGGGCGCGATTTTTCGGGCGCGTGGCCGCGAAATTGCTGGCACACGTCCTGTCAACAGCTGTTGCCAGCCTGCTCTTTGCCACGTGTCATAGTTTCATTGCACCTTCGATTTCTCTCTCCTTCGCATTAAATTCACCGCATTAATTGCGATCACTATATAAAGGGGAAGATGGTCATTTGTAATTCACATCTTCACTTCTTCTCTTTCATCTCTTAAGGCGATTTCTGGTGAATACTCTCTTATTCAGTTGAGCATTCCTCCGAAATCGTTTCTTCTTCCCTTGCAATATGTCTTCCCATGATGCTGAAGCTGTAGCCGACGATAGGAGTACTGCTGGCGAGTGCCAGTGTGCTCTACCTGTCGATCAGTACCAGTATGTCGTCAGGAAATTCATGCTTGAGTCTCTTGAGCCTGAGTTTCCTGAACCCCACCAGACTGTGTACGATGCCCCCAGTGGCAAGATCGGGGTATATGCTGCATTCTTTGTTTATGGGAACCTTAGGTTCCCATTGACAAAGTTTATGTACCGTGTCTTGGAGAGGCACGGTGTGCACCTGACCGAGGTGCATCCGATGGCGATTGCCAAGATCCGGCACTTTGAGTGGGTGTGCCGGATTCTGGGTATTGAGCCCTATGTGGACCGCCTGATGACCTTCTATACTTGGAGGTGCATCCAGGGGTGGTACACCCTGACAACCCGGATCAAGGGTTTGAAGATTTGCGCGACCGAGCGCAGTCTCCGATCGTGGAAGCGGGAGTTCTTCTACATTTATGCCCGCGCCGTCCCCATTGCCATGAAGTTTAAAAATGGCCAAGCAATTCCGAGCCACCACGCCACCAACTACCAGGAGGCGGAATGGTTTGCGAAGATATCCCGGGTCCAATCTCCGGTTTAGCGGTTTGCGGAGTCCGGGATGGTGATGCTGGGGATGAGCCGGGTATGGAAGGAGGCGTCTCAGGTTCCCATCCTTCTCGAATACGGTTTGAACTCTACTCCTTATGGTATGTTTTGTCTTTCTTGCTGATATGAGTTTGTCTTCTAACTGTTTCTTTTCTTTCAGAGGGGAACAATTTGGAGTCGCTCCTGTACCCGCGGGAAGCTGACGGTCCCGTGCGGGTGGGTACTCGTGCTCTTGACGAGAACGAGTTGCCCATCCTGGAGCAAACAGCGGATCGGTTTGTGGAGGTCTATCCGCTGGGCCACGAGATCCTGAGCCACCGGCGGCCAGGTAAGGCGTTATTCTCTCCTCCACCCCTCAGTGCTGTACCCGCTGCTGGAATTCCTGACATCCTGTCTTCTTCTGAGGAATCCGCAGATGGTCCTCCGTTAGTGCGGAAGAAGAGGGCTGCCGGCGGGAAAGGGAAGGAGAAGGCGGCCTCCACAGCCGATCCAGTGCTCCTATCTGACACTGAGTCAGATAGTGAAGAGGTGGCGGGGAACCCCGGTGGTGAGAAGACCACTGTTCCGGAGGCTGCGACTGTTACCTCCGGAGAACCAATGGCGACGACGGTGACCGGCATCAAGAGACCGGCTCCATCGGGTTCGTCCCCGCCCGTTCGTACGTTCAAGCTCAAGAAAACCCGTAAGTACAACTCTTGGCTTTTATCTTCGTAGTTTAATCTTCCAAGTCTTTTAACACTTTTCTTCTTTACGCAGGTGTGGATGTTGGCGCATTCCAGGGTGGAGCGCAGAGGAGTACCTCTCCGCCGATGACGGTAGGCTCGGTCAGCCTATCTGAGGCGACGACCCAGGCGCCTGCGCCTGTTTCCGCTGGATCAGTTGCTCAGTCCCTTGAGCCGACTGTTCCTGCCGAGATGACGTCACCGCCGGTGGTAAGTGCGATTTTTACAGCGTCTTTCACCGAGCCGGCGGTTACGATTGCTGCGGATTCTGCGGCAGCGATTGCGGCGGCTGCCACCATGCCCCCGCCACCGGCACCGACGGCCGGCCCATCAGGTACGCATGGGAGTACTCGCCAATCTTTGCCACCTTCCCATCTGCCTGACCTTTTGGATGGGTTTCCTTTGGGTTCAGGTGATGGGTTCGGCGGCTATCGGCCTGTTATAGACCCTACAGGTGCGTAGGGTTCCTTTGGCCCTTTTTCACTTCTATTTTTTATCATCTTTTCCTAACTGCTTTTTTGTTTTTTGCAGTGTCGGATTCCAATGAAGTGTATGTTCCGCGATGGAACATACGCCGAGGAACAACCCTTCGTACCCCTGTGGAGTGCGTGGAATGAGCTCGCCACGCTGCTCCCCATGGTGCGTTGGGGGAAGCCATGGCTAGCTACCAGGAGGGTAGGCTAACCAATGAGCTTCGGGTTCTCCAGGCCCGGATGCAGCCGCGCGTCGAGCTGTTTTGTCGTGAAAACGACAAGTTAAAAGCAGCTCGCGCCAAGGAAGTATCTCAAGCGCGGGCTCTTCGGGAGGAGAACCAAAAGTTGGCCGCAGCTGCTGCGGAGAAGGAGAAGGCCTTCAAGGCCCTCGAGGTTGAGGTTCAAGCGCGACTCGAGGCCCGCTCCAAGGCTGCCCAAGCTGTTAACGAACAGCTTCGGCTGGCTAAGGAGACTGCGAGGAACGCAACCGAGAGGGCCACCAAGGCTGAAGCCGTTGCTGAGCCTTTACGCGTGGAGAACGAGGAGCTCAAGGCCAAATTGGAGGCTCTCCAACGTGCTCATGATGCCTTGGCGATGGAGGATGCCAAGAAGCTTCAAGAGATCCTGGACCAGAGGGGCGTGCTTGATCACACCGAGCGGAAGCTTAAGGGCGTTGAAGAGGCTGCTGCAAAGGAAGTGCTACTTGCCAACCTTAACAAAAGCGAAGCCGAACGCGCCCGCACCCAAGCTCAAGCCGCCCTCCAAGAAGCTCTGGTTGCCAAGGAATGGCTTCTTCGAGAAGCGTTGCCTCAGGTATGTTTGGCTTTACGTCTTCACGCTTTCCTTTGTACATAGAAAAGGTGTTTGACACTTGTATTTTCTTTGTAGGTTGTGCATCGGATCTTCTCAGAGACTACTTACGATGATGCCATGAGCGCAGCCCTCAACGCTTCTCATGAGGATGGGGAAAGGGCCGGCTTCCTGCTTGGTCTAGGGTTCGTTGAGAAAAGCGTCCCGCCTTCCAACTTCCCTTTGTTTGATGTGGACACCGAAGCTGCATATGACCAAGCGGTGAACCAATATGCCGCCTTCCCGCATCCAGTGGTGGAGAAAGTGAAGGAAGTCGCTGCTGCTGATGATGGGCTAGCTATCCTCAAAGCTTTCCTTGAACTGCCACGCTCCACCGATGGGGCTGGTCCAAGTGGAAGTGGCCCTGAAGCCTGATCCTGAAGATCCCTTCCCACTGCTAGGATAGTTTGAGCTTGTACAGACGTATTATTTTTCTTTTCGTAGGCGGGTAGTTACCCGGCCATTCTTGTAATAATTCGTTTGTGAAATATAAATCTTTTTGCGTATAAGATTGTTATTTCCTTCTTTGGGTTTCTTGCTTTATAAACTTATGACTTGCATACTTAGTTTAAATTAGCAATTTTCCAAGTGTAGAATAAGTTAACCTGTTTGAACGTGGTTGATAATGGGTTAAAGTTTTGTTTCCTCTTTCGTGATTGTGCGGGTAGAACCGTCACTTGCACTTAGTAGGATGGCTAAACTTTAACCTTCATCTGACCTTCGTGTAGGTTTTCCTCATCTTTTGAACGTGGTTGATAATAGGTGTGAAGTTTTGCTTCCTCTTTCGTGATTGTGCGGGTAGAACCGTCACTTGCACTTAGTAGGATGGCAAAACTTTACCCATATCTGACCTGCGTGTAGGTTTTCCTCATCCTTTGAGAATAAGTTAACCTTTGAACGTGGTTGATAATAGGTGTGAAGTTTTGCTTCCTCTTTCGTGATTGTGCGGGTAGAACCGTCACTTGCACTTAGTAGGATGGCAAAACTTTACCCATATCTGACCTGCGTGTAGGTTTTCCTCATCCTTTGAGGATAAGTTAACCTTTGAACGTGGTTGATAATAGGTGTGAAGTTTTGCTTCCTCTTTCGTGATTGTGCGGGTAGAACCATCACTTGCACTTAGTAGGATGGCAAAACTTTACCCATATCTGACCTGCGTGTAGGTTTTCCTCATCCTTTGAGGATAAGTTAACCTTTGAACGTGGTTGATAATAGGTGTGAAGTTTTGCTTCCTCTTTCGTGATTGTGCGGGTAGAACCGTCACTTGCACTTAGTAGGATGGCAAAACTTTACCCATATCTGACCTGCGTGTAGGTTTTCCTCATCCTTTGAGGATAAGTTAACCTTTGAACGTGGTTGATAATAGGTGTGAAGTTTTGCTTCCTCTTTCGTGATTGTGCGGGTAGAACCGTCACTTGCACTTAGTAGGATGGCAAAACTTTACCCATATCTGACCTGCGTGTAGGTTTTTCACGCTATTGGGTTTGTGCGGGTAGGACCGCCTTCCCACGCAACGACTTCACATAATGTGAATGCCGTCACCAGTGTTGCATAGTTTAACCGTTCGACGCGCGGTTGTTGATAGGTTATTGTTCAGTTTCCTCATTATGATTCGTGCGGATAGACCGGCACTTTCATTTTTGGGTGATGAACCTTTCCCCTTCAACTGACCTGCGTGAAGGTTTTTTCACATTATTGGGTTTGTGCGGGTAGGACCGCCTTCCCACGCAACGACTTCACATAATGTGAATGCCGTCATATTAGTGTTCAGAAAAGTAAAATCATCAGCTTCGATGTTCTAAAGAGAATCATTTCCATTAGAAGTGGCTCTTGGCCTTTTCTTTACAAATTGGAATTGATTTACATGCGAACTGTGTAAATGAGCTCCCTTCCATGTTGTTGGGATGGGAGTGCCATCGAGCCGATACGCACCTGGTTCGGGATCTCGTTCTTTACGCAGCATGTAGTCTCGACATTGAAGCTGGAATTTTTATTCGTGTTTTCCCCAGCTGGGGTTCTACACGCACCCGCCTGCTCAGCCTTTATTGCGCCACGAGGTGCGCGAGCGTCCCATCTCTGACAAATGATTCAACCATGTCTTTTACGTCTATGCATTCTTCAGTGTTGTGGCCTTTTGTCTTGTGAAAGTCACAGTATTTGCTCCGATCAGCATCGTGACGATGTCGGATTATTGGAGGCTTTGGCCACGGGAGCTCTTCAGTGGCGAACATCTCAGTGACGCTTTTGGTGAGTGGCGTCCATCTGGAGTTCCGGTGCGGCTGTACATTATCCCTTCCGCCCAATCGATGTTGCAAGCCGGATGAGGTGTCAAAGTTTACCCTTGACTGCCAAATGCCTAGCTTCCGCTTTTTATTTAGTCGGGCGGTGAGGACATTGTCTTCTCTCGTCTTCTGAGTGTAGAGGTTTGTGCTCTGTGGGAGATCTCTACCCAGTTGCTTCTCCGTTTCCGCATAGCGTTTTGCTGCTGTCATGATGGCATCCCATGTGGATGGCATGCCATCTTTACCCGTTAGGGTGCGGATGAGCTCTGGGTCATGCGCGCCCTGGATGAAGGCAGCGCGAACAAGATCTTCGCTGATATTGCCCAAACTTAGCTTCTTTGAGTTGAAGCGAGTGATGAAGTTTGGCAGAGATTCATCTTCTTCTCGTATGCATTTGAGGATTGTCCATTGCTCCTCGGTATACTTCCGTTGCTGGCTGAAGTGTTGGCTAAACTTCTGCTGGAAGTCTGCCCAGTCGTAGATGTGGTTGACCGGTAGACGATCAAACCAAGCTCTAGCAGCCCCAACAAGCGTCATTTGGAACATGTAACACCACGTGGGTTCCGTCCAATTGCTGACGGTTGCCCATGCTATGAACCTGTTCAAATGATCGTCTGGATCAGATATACCGTCATATGTGCCTATGTTAGGCATTTGTTTGGCACTCTTTGGGGCGATTGCTTCCGCAATGTCCCTTGCAAATTTGGACGTTCCTGCATTTGCAACGTTTGGTCTGAACGTTTTGGAGAAGTCTCGTGGACTTCCACCTGTGCTTTTTGGTTTGAAGGCTTGTCCAAAATGCCTTTTCGGTTGGGGTTCCATTTCCTTACGCTTCCCTTTTGCCCTATGGCGAGGGTTTGCGTCGGAGTCGGATTCCTCCGAGTCATCCTCCCAGTATTCGAATTCGTCGGCCTGTTGTACGGAACGCAAGCGTTCGTTCAACTCGGCCTGGAATTCCTTTTGTCGTGCCTCCGCCCATGCCTTGACTTCATCGAGAGTTTGGCGGGGGAGTCTTCGTTTCTCAACCTGGGTATCAGTGGATCCCAGTAGGCGATCATTTACTGCACTTGCCCCAGCATGAGTAACTGGGGTAGTGTTCGTAAAATTTACTTCACTTGCCCCGGCTTGGGTAACCGGGGTAGTGTTTGTAAAAACTGTGTTACCGGTATTCCCCCCAGTAGCTGGGGTTGTGGTTACCGGAATTTCTCTAACCATCTTTGTAGAAGTTTGAAAAAACTGGAGAAAAATGAAGTTCTAGCTTTATGCACGGATGGCGCCAATGAAGAAACACTAACCGGACCCCGGACAGATTACGAGTAACCTGGGGGTTAGATAGATGTTTCCCACGAGGGGTTAGACCCTTGGAAGATGGTTCTTCTGATAACCTGCAAAACAGACACCGTGAGCTCGTCACTGAGAAGGGGGGGGGTTCCTCCTTGTGACCACCCTCCGGCGTGAGAATCAGACTAGATTGCTCTTTAAATATAAAAGTATATTAAGAGATTGCTAGAGCAGATATCAGGTATAATATGATGATAATGTGACAAGATATGATAGGATGAGATGATCATACCATTTGTGGTATTTATAGCCGAAGGTAGGTTTCCAAGGAGGTATGGCCGGCTGCAACAGTGTTCCTGTTCCACCAACAGTAGCCTACGCACGTGCCCTGCTGGTAGTTGGTGGGTAGGTAGCGGCTGATAGCGACCAGGCCTGCTGTATACTATTCCTTTTCTACCAACTGCCGGCTACGCACGTGGTATGACAATAGTTGGTGAGTAGGCAGCGGCTAATAGTGACATACAGTGTAGGAGCATGCTGCTCGCCATACTGTTGTCCATAAGCTGTCGTATCTTTAGTCAGATCTTTTTCCCATACCTCGTCAGGTACAGTACAGAAGATCTTCCCGTATCGTACGGACTGGCTTACTTGGGCGGGAGTATTCCCCCTCCCGCCCTTATGCGGGATTGTTCCCGGCTTCGCTCATTCCTTCAGGTGACACTGAATGATTGAGAGCTAAGTGCCTTGTGCGTGTAGCCTTGCTGCGCGGGTGGCCTTCCCTAATGGCTTGTATCCGAGGCTGCGGGGACAGGCGGAGTCCTTCACCATTGGGAGGCATTTCCTGCGGGACCAGCTTGCGTACTGCGCGTAAGGACGTCACGTCTCTGAGCATGGTTGGTCCTGCGGATCCAGTTGGTTTCTGCGCCCCTGTTTAAGGTGAGTCTTGCGGGTCCAACTGGGCTCTGCTGGGACCTACCTCTTCAGTTTTTGTGTTCATAATGGTGATTTCCAAACTTATATGCTAGTTTAGATGAATCAAATGTAGGAATAACTATGTTTTAGTTGTAAAATTTCAATCTTTAGTTAATGTAGTGTTTGTGTATATTGGGTATAGAAAAATATTACGATGTGTGTTTCGACTTATGAAGGAAGGTAATATTTTTTTTACAAAGGAAGGTCGATTAGGCATATGAGGTATGTTTGAAAGCTTGCTACCTAATATGAACATTAGTTTCAATATTGTTGAATGCTGAGCCGGAAGAAAAGCAAGGTAGCGGATCATTGTATTGTTTGTTTTGCGGTTGTAAGATTTTAGTAAGTTAAAATTTTATATTGTCAAATGTATAAACGTCCTTAAAAACTCTTTAACTTAAAAAAATAAAGGCACTCACATGATAACCCTACATAGTTTAGATATGCTAGTGTAGTTGTATTAAAATAATACCTATTTTATGTTGTTTTATGGTGATCAAACACCTTACTACAGGGAAAATTAAGACAGTGTAGGATGTTTACATTTTGTGTGTAATGTGTATGGTTGTTTCGAAATGTAAATTTTCTGTGTATGACAGTGTAGGGATGTCAAATGAAAATGTATGGCTTTATTGGGTTTGTATATTTTGTGTAATGGTATTGTATGATAGTGTATAGCATTGTAGAATGTGTGTGTATGTTATGTGTATTGTACGTAGGACATGTATGTTTTGTAGGATGTTTAGGATGTGTACGTTAATTTTAATATTGGATCTACAGTATAGGATTGTGTATGTTTTATAAGATTTGTATGCTAATATTGGATCTGCAGTACTGTAGGATTGTGTATGTTTTGTAGGATGTTTAAGATGTGCATGCTATTGTTAGATCCGCAGTGTAGGATGGTATTATCTGTATAATGTAGGATGGTATTATCTGTATAACGTAATATGTTTAGGATGGTTCATATAATGTACGTGTATTATCTGTGTAACGTTGGATGTGTATGATGATTTTTTTTTCTCAATGTATAAGTATCAGTTCTGTAGCATAGGATGCGTAGGATTTCATTGAAGGGTTTATATGAGTTTATAACGTATGTATTTTCTTTTGTATGAACCGCTAAAAGAAGATTTGATTTTGAGAGACTTGCAGAAAATTATTGGATGGTATTGTGAGATAGAACATTAGTTACGTGATGACAAGAGATAATAATGGATTGAACCTAGGGTTGTACGATATGATATTCTTTACGGTCAAATCAGTTGACAAGTACGTTTTGATATGTTTTGATTTTAAAAGTATGAGGATAGTAGTTATTGATAGTGTTGACCCAAAGAAGAAAAGGAGTCTATGTTCTAATGTAGATTGTTATTAGTGTGGTCTATGTAGATTGTTAGATATAAATTAATATGAAGCAATAATCATGACCATGTCTTAAGATTTTTTAATTTACGCATAATCAACATAACAAATAAATCAAATGAAAAGTCCATGGATAAGCTCGTCGTATTTGTTTTATACAGATATGGATGTTTGATAAATCAAATAGGGGATACATATATATTTGAGAAGGAAATAAATTTTGCAGCATATTGATTATCCTTCTTGGGATGGATAATCAACAAAATTGCATTTCGTGATTTAATTTAAAAATCACCCCTATAAAATTTAATTTAATCAACAAGATTGAGATGTAGTGTGAATTTGATATGAAATCGAATGGGTATTTAGAAAAGAAGATAAATTTTATAAAAATAATTTAAAAATAAATTGTGTAACCTTCTCAAATAATTATTAGTTACCAATTATAATAAAAAAATTGTTTTACTAATTCACCCCTATGACTAAAATAATTAAAAAAGAAAGAGATAAATTATGATTAGTTGGATTCACTTCTCATATTTCTCACGTTAATAAGTAGTAAGTATAGCCCTATTCTAGTCTATGTTTTTATGAACCTTAAACTTTGTTCATGGCTTTAATCACCTAAAAAGTTAGGCTAATGCATGACCTAATGTCGTTTGTGTGTTAAACATGAGTTATATACTTATTTTCGTGAAAAACACTTATTAAAACACTTTTACAAACTAAGTACGTATTAAAAAAAATGCTTATGTCCTAATACTACACCAACACATGTTTCAATATATTTTTTAAAACTCTCTCTCTCTCTCTCTCTATATATATATATATATATGTATATATATATGGATAGGTTATTATAAAAAGACAGTGTTTTCTAGGAATTGTAAGAATAATTATGAGCCATTAGATTAGGAGATCCAAGATTTAAAATTATCAAAAATCGACATAGTTTCCTAGAATTACTCTTTCACCATTATAACCGACATAGTTTCTTAGAATTATTCTTTTACCATAGGTTTTAATACCAAATGTCAAAAATATATTGGTTCTTACCATTTCTAGGAAACTTTTTATTCTTATTTGAACCCTTATAAATATATAGACCCTATATATGATGAACATCATTACAAAACTATTAAATTATTTAAGAACATTAAGGAGCGCTTTAAAACTAATATTTTTTATTAAATTTTTTGTATTTAATACTATTAGAGTATAGTTGTATCACTTTTTAAATCTATATTTACGATTACAATTATGAAAATTAGTTTTTCATGCATATCTATGTTTTTTTTTTCACATATGTAAATTTTTTATTACATAAATTTTACACTTTTTTACACATATGTAAATTTTTTATTATATTAATTTTACACATGTGTAAACTTATGATTTACATATGTAATCAAAAATTTATTTTCAAAATATGTTAAAATTAGTCTCGGATACCAAACCCCCTCCCCCCACCCACCCCCACACACATATATATATATACACACTAAGTACTTAAAAGGAACGTATGTGTATATATATATGCACACACCTTGTAAAATATTTTAAAGGGAGATACAAATAAGAAGTGTGAGAATGACTTGTAGCCATACAAAAAAACTTTAAAAAAAATTCAAAAAAATCGTAACTCAAAATAAATAAAAAACAAAAAATTTTAAAAACCAAAATGTTTTCCCCCGTCATTCCCGTTCCAAAAAAAGGGGAAAAGACACAATGTCGAGAAAAAAAAGACACAATGCAAAAAATGAACAAACAACACAATAATAAACAAACAAAGACAAAATAGGTCATAAAATTTAACACAATGCCGAACAAAATATAAAACAATGTTAAGTAATATAACACAATATCAAGAAAAAAAGACATAATGTCAAGGAAAAAAGACAAAATCAATGACGAAAGTAAAACAAAACACAAAAATAAATAAAAAGACACAATGATGTTTTTTCCTCAGTATTGTTTCTTTTTCAAGTTTTTTTTAGAATGAGGAAGACGGCGGAAACATTTTTGCGTTTTTACATTTTTTGCTTTTTTATTAAATTTTGAGTTATGATTTTTTATATTAATTTATTATTATTATTTTGAGGGTATTTTTTTTGCTAGAAATCCTTCTTATTTTTGTTTCCATGTGTAGAATAACTAGATAATTATGTGTGGTTTAAGTGTTTTATAAAAGGTGTACGTATATATATTTTGAAAATATATATTAAAAGGAAATATCAATGTTACAAAACTAACGAATCAAAGACTGTATTTCGAGAAATATAAAATATAATTGTATCTTGTGCGTCAAATGAATCTCTAGAAGCAATAATATAAACGATATATTGATATTATACAAGTAAATGTAATGGGAATAAAAAAACTTATCACTAGCGGGTCGTCGAATTATGCTTAGTAAAAATGACACATGAAAGAAACAAGTTTAATTAGTTGGGTGAAACACAATCACGAAACACTTAGGCGTCGAAAATGAAACATTTTACCTAAATTGTCCTTGAACGTTATTGTAACATTTTGGATATTTTGTAATCGTATTCGTATTTGTTTTATCAATTTGGGAACTAATTCGGATCTTAACTGTTAATAAGGTCATGCATTTAAAAGTACTTGTTGGTGTATTTTCATTTCATAGCCTTTGTGTTATTTAAACTTGCCATTTATTGCTTAAAATCTCTAAAAAAGGCCAAAAATGACATTTTGGGAACATCATGGACCAAAAGTGACAAAATGGAAATGGCTGAACCTCCCTCCACGCCGCGTCACGTGAGGAGGAACGCTCACCTGGTCGCGTGGCATGGCCAGGGGCTCAGATCAGCTCTTTTGTTTATTTTTAGTTAAATCTGGTGTTTAATGCTACATCGTTTAATTATGGACCGAATCTCATGTTTTAAGCTTCAAGAAAACTCTCTTAGATTTGGTACATGCCCATATATGTTTGCCCCTTCCTCAAGAACAAATTTTGGTTTTATTTTATTTGATTTGGTCATTAACAAGATATTATTACTTAAACAAGTCTTTTGACTAAAATTAGCACTATTTTACCATTTTTATATAAACAAGGCCATAATAACCTGCAACCCTCTTCCCCAAACCCTAATTTACTCTGTAGCAGCCACCACTCTCAAGAAAAACCCGAATTCCCTTCATTCTTTATTATTTTTTTCAAGTTTGATCATGTTCAAGTTTGACTTTGGTACGTGTTTCCTAGTGTTTGACTCAGTTTTCTTATCGATCTAAGCACTTTCTGGGTAACTTCTCTTCAGTAAATTTGTCCTCTATTACTCAATGATCAATAAACCTCAATCAATTTTCTAAGATTGAGAGGATTTAACGGGTCAATTGGACTTTGACCGTTTAAGGGCAAATTGGTCAACAAAGTTGACCAATCGATTTTTATCACTTCTGGTCAGAACTAGGTTTCGGTCTAGAAGACTTTTAGTTTTATCTCGAGATTTTGAGTGTACTGACCAAAACCCAACTCCCGACTCTCTGTTCGGATTCTGGTCAGTTTCAGCTCGCTTATTTACTGAAAATCTCATAACCGGAGTTCTATACATCCGTCTTGATTGATTCCAGCGGAAATGTTTTTGGTTTTAATCATAGTTTTTCTCTAAGTTTTAGGTTCGTTCGGGTTAACTCAGTCAGCGCGCTAAAAGACGGTTTTCTCATTTATTCTTATTATTATTCTCTAAACTCGCTTTAAGTAAAGGTGAGAAGTCATTCCCCACATTATACTGATTTTAAACAAGTTGGGGACTTATGCGTATTTAATTGTATTTACATATTGTATATTCTACGTACTAGCAAACTGTGAATGTTGTGTGTTAATCAATTAAATGACTAATTGCTATTTGTTTAGCTGTTTTATTCTATCGCATTCGGAGAGGTCCAACATAATCACATTATATTATGATCATACGACCGTCATATTAGCCATAGCCCGTGTTCGAGAGGCGTGGTCAATTGACACATTTTATTTACTTATGGTTTGATTGTTTTATACTCACAATATCAGTTTTGCTCTTTTATTTATATATCATTATTATATCAAAACTGGTGACTCTTCGCACTCAAACTCGTGTTGACAAATCTATATTATTTTGTATGCATTTGCATGTTATAATTTGGTTTGAATATAAGGTGAAGAAACACTTAGAGAGACCTTATTTAATGAAATAAACGATATTTGTGTTTTATTTTTATTTTGGAATATTTGTTTAATTTGGATTGTTTTTGTCATGATTTGAACTTTGTGTACATGATTGAGATTTTGAAATTAATAAATAAATTAGATATTGTCATATTTAAATTGTAGGATAGTACCTTGTGAGCTGTAAACCAACGCCGTAGGTTGGGGTGTAACAGATTGGTATCAGAGTTGAAGGCTGTAAGATAGGTCATTAGAAATGCACTAGTAACATGCTTAGGAACCTATACGTGCTTACTTAACAACCTTATGTGTTCTATTTTTTTATGTGTTTACATCTTATTTAAATTATTTATTTATTTTATTATTTTAATATCGTTCACACACAAACTCCGAGGCTATGCCTCACTCTCCAAAAATATTTTTTAACTCTATTATTTAAGAAATTTAGTAGATTGTTTTTATTTTGGGAAACTTCTTAAGAATTCCCTTGTTTTATTTTTACTCCCGCACCTTACAACATAGGAGTACGACATGTTCTCGTAGTAACTGGAAGGGGGAGAGAACTGTGAGTTGGGCCTTGGCAAAACGATTCTGTGAATCAAAGGTAAGACGATATTCCTTACCTGGAGGATAACCTGACCACACGATCTTATAGGCCAAAGCTGAACAAATGTCATACGACCGGAACTTTAAGTGGTCAATGTGACTGGTTAAACGGTTACATTCCTTATATAAACACAGAATCACGGTGGTTCGTGGCTAAATTTGGGAACATTTCCAATATTTTTATTGTTATTTTATTTTTGTAAAGTGTTTAGTTGGGTGAAAAATCCATGTCAACTCATGGGCACTTCAACTATCCATTTCTCAACCCGTTTTTGACTTGATATTTGGTTGGAACGTATAATCCGTGGTAGTTATCGAGATACTCCAACTTCTCACATTTGAATCCGTTAATTTGTTATTGAGTTGGGTCAGTTAAAATGCCGTGTAACGCTCATTGGCCGACCAACTCGATTGATTTGATAATTCGTTATTTAGTTGGGTCAGCTAAAATGCCATGTAATGCTCATGGGTTGACCAACTTAATTGCTTGGATAACTCGTTATTTTAATTGGGCAATTTAAAATGCCATGGATCGCTCATGGGAGGCCCAATTCACAAATTTATGTTGTGTTATTTAGTTGGGCCATTTAAATTACCATGAAAAACTCATGAGAGGCCCAACTCATTGGGATGTTTCGTTATTTAATTTGGGTTCTTGAGCTACCATGGAAAGCTCAACACAATAAAATTTCATTTAAATACTTTTTTATAAACTTTGTTTATTTAATTAAATATTTCAAAATTGTTCGCTTTATTTTAAGTTTCGACTCATCCTCAAGTTATGTGACGGGTGGATTGTAGAGCCACCCTTAAGTGTAGTTGTAACACCCTGGCTAAAGGGGAAACGCCCGAGTGTGATGTAAAGATTGCTCAAACACACGTGGTACTATTAAGTGACCATAATAACATTAATTCATTAAATAGCCAAGTACACAAGTTCAATCAAGTAAACAATATAAGTTTAAATCAAAGATAAACAATAATAAAAGCAAATGTCTCGTTTATTAAATAACCTAGGTATTCTAAGCGTCTTCTAGTCCTTCATCCTCTAATCACGGTACCTGTAACATATGTATAAAATATGGTCAGCTATAAATATAGCTGGTGAGTTTCTACAGTTTAAATACGTACATAAAAACCATACAATTCATAGACATGTGGTAAACGAGCAAGTAAGTCCTTTCCAGTTGGTACAACCAGCGTACTTGGATAATCGCGCAAGTAAGGTCCTTTCCAATTGGTAACAACCAACGTACTTGGATAATGAGGCCCTTTTCCACTCGATACAAATGGACCGGAGTGCAAAGGGGGGCGTATGATTATACTTAATGAGGCTTCCCAATCATGCAAGTAATACAAATAACACACAAGTCCATATACGAATTGTAGTTTTGTAATAGAAGAAATAATACTTGAATTTTTATAAGGATACATATGCTACCCCAAAACATTAAAACATCAAAAAGGGGTGGTGAAAAACTCACCTTAGTAATCGAAGTGAAAAGGAATAAGAATAACTCGAAAGCGTCAAAGGAAACCGAAGCGGTTAATCCGTACGAACTATAAATAAGAATAAACACGACTTTTTTTAACGACTATTCTAACAGGATTTTAAAGTTGATTAATTGTATGAATAATTTTAGAAGTTAGTTATCATTTTATAGTAATTCATTACAAGTTTTATGGCTCAAAAAGGGGTGGTGAAAAACTCACCTTAGTAATCGAAGTGAAAAGGAATACGAATAACTCGAAAGCGTCAAAGGAAACCGAAAGCGGTCAATCCGTACGAACTATAAATAAGAATAAACACGACTTTTTTTAACGACTATTCTAACAGGATTTTAAAGTTGATTAATTGCATGAATAATTTTAGAAGTTAGTTATCATTTTATAGTAATTCATTACAAATTTTATGGCTCTTAGATTATTATATTATTATTTATGTTTTAACGGCAATTTGGTTATTAGTACAATTTAAGCACTTTAATGGCGAGAAAACAAAGTTTATATGTTCGAAAAGCTTGTACTATTGTTTACAAGTCGAAAATATAATTGTTGCTTTAACAAAACGATTTTTAGAGAATTAAAGTTTACTTTGCGATTATTACACGATTTTTAATAACGACTTATGAAAACGAGCAACCTGATTTTTATATGCAAAATGGTGAGATATATTTTATAGTTAGTTTACATAATTTTTATTTAATTTAAAAAGGTTTTTATAAATTTATTATGATTTTTAAATGATTAAAAATGGTTAATTGATTAAACTGAATTAATTAATAATAATAAAAAGAAAAAGCATATGTCTGACCCGGGTTTCGAACCCGGGTCTCGGTGATACGAGTTTACAGTGTTAACCAACTGGTCTGGGTCTTCTATTCGTTAAGGTTAAGGTTTTAAATATATATATATATATATATATATATATATATATATATATATATATATATATTAGCAGATTCTGATAGTTTTTTTTAATACTAATAATAATATAAACAGTTAAATAAAAAAAAGGGTAAGAGGACGCGTGACCCGGGCTTCGTACCCGGGTCTGGAGTTTGTAACGTGAAGGCCTTAACCAGTTGATCTGTGAGTCATATTCGTTTTACATCTGAAAAACATTATATATATATAATAATGAAAATTCATCTTCTTCCTTTATCAAGAACATAAACCCTAATTTTATCAATTGGGGTTTCTGTTCTATGTTTGTTTCAATAAGTTTAGGGGTTTTGTTTATTGGTGTAATGACATTAAAAAGCATATATCAATTACCTTCAGATGTTATGATTTGGTGAAGAACACGACGATGCCGGAGCCAAAGCTTTGAAGAACAATTATGATAATTATAGAGTGATTTAGAGAGAAAGAGAAATATGAGCGAGTTGTAAAGGTTGTGTAAGGTCCTATTTATACTACTACTGGAGCGTATACACGTTAAATGCTTTAATTTTGATTCCCGTAAAATCCGGCCAGTGTCACGGGATTTGATTCGCGAATAAGTTTGTTATGATGTAATTAATATGCTGATTACCATGTAATATTGATGATACAACGCGTTAAACAACTTTTTCGGGTCAAATTTTAGGGTTTAGAGGCTGTTTGGGATTTGCCGGCGCCGCCACCGGCGGCCGGCCGGAAAAACGAGGTAGGGGGGGAGGGGGCGGGTAGGGTTTGTTATAATATTATAATTTAAATAAAATTTACAGTTTCAGCCCCTTATGTTTTAACAAACTTATTAAATGTAATTTAAATTCTTTGAAGTTAAAATAAGTTTTCAAGTTTACATTTTTAACCCAAACTTTATAATTAAATTATAGAGTCTTCGGTTTTGGATTATTTACGCGTTTTACTCACGCGGCTCGATTAACGTTAAGGTTCGAGAATTTATAAACATTTAAATAACAACGAACAACGAATAATGAACTTTAAATGTTGGGAATCACTTTATTAAATATATTTAATACATCGAAACGACTCAACGGGTCGGGTTTACAATACGAACACGAATCGAAAATTGACGAATGTCATAGTAGTATTTTTAGTTAAATCATGTGCGTTTATGTGCAAGTTCAAGGATTTGGATTACTACACTATGTCGTGTGATTGCAGGTTTGAGGAGTTAAAGGATGATGTTACGAGAACACGGGTGAAAACGGGGAAGAAATCGGAGTTGGAACGAGAAAATTATGAAGAAAACAAGAATTTGGAAACAAGCTCCACCGTGGCCCACGGTGCACACCGTGGACCACGGTCCAACTGAAGGAATTATGGCAGAACTCATTGTACCGTGGAAGCAGAAGATACCATGGCCTGGACAGTGGACCACGGTCCGATCGTAACTGCCAGACTCGTTCTTCTTTATTAGGCCGTTTTGGCTAACATTGGAAGCATCTTTCAATTGGGACGACTTGGAGACGATTTGTGAAGAACAAAAACATTATTTTGGGGTTTGTAATCATTAGATTATGTTTTTGATTGCTATAAACAAGAGAATTGAAGCAATCATTCACCAAACCATGAGTGGCTAATTCCCTTGGTGATCATCTTGGATGTAAGGTTTAATTGATACACTTGTCATGTTTTAATTTCTAGAATAATAACTTTGCAATGTTTGTCTAGTTATTATGGTGTTTGATAATTGATTGTAAATTGTTGCTTATATTTGATCATAACCTAAACGACACGTTCTTGGTGCCATTGGCAATCGAGATATCATGGGAGGAATTAGGGTTGAATATTAGTTAATTGATTATCGGGTAACAACCTTGCATTTTATTAATCCAAGTACTTAGTTCCCTTTTATCACAAACAACTAATCAAACACGAACTATGTCTATGTGGTTCTTTCTTGTAAGCATGAACATTAGTGTTGAGTTAAACCTGAAATCTAAGATGATCACTTTCGTTTAATCTGTTTACAAATCGCAATAGTTGTTTTGCAAGTGTCTTATTTTATTTCAGTTAATCTAAAAACCAACCAACCAAATATGAATTTTCTTTTTATGCAATTTTAGTTTAATTTTATTTTCTATTATAGCTACTGGTAAACACGCATTCCACAAACTCTCTGTGTTCGATACCCACTTACCGCTATCTATTTAGTTGTATTTGGTTTATTTTTGAGTGAGTCTTCGACCGCACATCAAATTTTGGCGCCGTTGCCGGGGAGTAGTGCGCAATGTGTGTTATTTTGTATTTTTTGTTTAATTGTTATTGTCAGTTTTATGCGGGTTGTGCTAGTATGCAGGTACTTACAGGTATATGCATACACGACGCTCTTGGTCTTCATCACCGTTAGCTTTTGATCCTGAAATCAAGAGAACTTTTCGTCAGAATCGGATTCTACAAAGGAAAAACAAGATTATTGGGTCACCAAGCACATAAAGTCGAACAACTGACACCACAACCATGACTTCAGAACAAACCTTACCGCCAATGCCGCCACCCATTAATTCACAAAACCCACTATGCACTGTACCCATTACCACCACCAGTTCCACAAGTGAACCTACTTCAGTTGTGTTTAGCTTTCAACCACCATTTAACCTTCCACAATTGACAAGTTTTATGCCTACACAAGGACAATCATTAAATTCATCACAACAATCACCTTTTCACTCTTAACAACACCCACTTTACAGTCAACAACTATACACGTTTCCTCAAGACCCACCCATAACCCATACTTCACCGGGTCAGAGATCGGGCCAGCATTTGTTTGGCAGGCCACGGTATGGTGATGGCAATGAAGGGTATGAAGATTTTGTAGAAGGGTATGCTAGTGGAGTTGATGGGAGTCAATTGAGGGTTCAAGGGCAATTCGGGTATGGACCCGAACTTCAACCGCAACAACAAATGCAACAATGGGTGGACCTCCAATTATTCAAGAACAACCGCAACAGCCACAACCATTGTAACAAGTTCCATAACAACCGCAATATCAACAACCTCAATTTCAAAAACCAAATCCCCAACCGTAATTTCAACAAAATGTGCAACAAAGGCCCGTTTACAGTCAAATGGGCCAACCGAGAGTAGCATTGGTGGTACCAAGAAGGCATGGAAGAGAGATGGTAAGGGGAGTTGAAGCTCACTTTTGACCGGTCGTCACCAATAACCCATCTCCGGTGGTTATTTCTCAAAACCAAAATGGAAGTACGTTTGAGGTGAGAACCAATGCGCTCCAAAGTCTACCAAAGAATAAGGGTCTAGCAACGGAAGAACCTTATTTTCATTTGGAGGCATATGACTCTATTTGCAACAGGATTGGGGGTCAAAGTTTCTCATCGGATGAGGTTAATTTGGTTTTATTTCAATTTTCGTTGGAGGATAAGGCGAAGAGATGGTTCTACACATTGCCATCCACATCGATTTACACTTGGGCCGAGATGCAACAAAGGTTTTTGGAAGAGTTTTATACGGCCCAAAAGACTAATGATGCGAGACGAAGTTTGAGATCTTTCCAACAACAATCGGGTTAAATGTTTCACGAAGCATTTGAGAGGTTTAACATGATGATCAAATATTGTCCTCACCATGGTATTGCTCTTCGGGAGTTGTTAAATGCTTTTCATGAGGGTTTGAATGCGGAAGATGAGAGGGACTTGATGTCAATCACAAATTGTACATTCGGTACCAATTATGAACAAGATGATTGGGCATTCTTGGAGCAAATGTCGGTCACATCAAAGAGAAAGGCTCAAACCGCAAGGAGAGCAAGACTGGCTATTACAAGACCACAAGTGCATGCGGTTAACAATGAAGCACCTCAAAGTTCTAATCAAGTGTATGATGTGTGCACAAGTTGTAACGGGTTGGGACATGCTAGTGATGCGTGTCCAGGTGTGGAAGGGCAAGTTGAAGAGGTAAATGCAATTCAAGGTCAAGGAGGTGGTGATTGGAATTATAACATGAACTCAAACACTTACCACCCCGGGTTGAGAAATCATCCGAACTTTCGTTATGGCAATCAATCAACCCAAATCAATATGAATTTCCAAGGGACTTCTCAAACTCACTTTCTTCCTCGTCAACAATACTTCAATCAAGGAAATTCTCAAAGTGGGAATAACAAAGGAAATCAAGGAAGTCAAAGTCAATTTCAAGGAACGGGTGGTAGTCAAAGAAGGTCTTTGGGTCAAGGTACATCAAGTGGGAATGAAGTGATGGACATGTTAAAGTTAATGCAACAAGACATGCAGAAAAGGAATCAACTTGATGAAGCCCGAATGCAAAAGGATGAAGTTTGTGAAAAGGCCGTCCAATCATTGACCACACAAATGGGTCAACTTGCAACTGAAGTGGCAGAATTGAAAAAAAACAAGGGGCGACACAAAGGTAAACCCTTCTCATAACTCATCTCGTAATGTTCCTATTAATCATGTTAGTGTTTTGAGAAGTGGTAAAGAGTATAACGCTGATTTGTCACTCGGTTTGGTTTAGGGTGAAGTGGAGGATATTACAGGTAAGGAAAGTGAGGATGAAGTAGTTGAAACCAATAAACCCACTAAACATGTCACTTTTGAGAAACCGTTGCAAGCTTCGGGTCAAGCCCCAGTTTTAAATGATAAAAACAAGGAAGTGGAATCAAATGTAGTTCCATTTCCTTCGGCTTTGCTTGACCCGGGCAAGAAAAATGTGATTTTAAAATGGGTCCCTTAAAAGGAGGAAATGTGGGAAGTGTTTAAACAGGTTAAAGTGAATTTACCTTTACTTGCAGCGATAAAACAAGTGCCCGCGTATGCAAAATTTTTGAAAGAGTTATGCACTCAAAAGAGGCAACAAAAAGTGCCTACACGGGTGGATTTAACCAAACGGGTATGTGCGGTTTTAAAAGGAGATCTCCCTCCTAAGCTTCAAGATCCGGGGACACCCTTAATTAATATTCAAGTGGGTGATTTTCAAATGTCTAGGGCATTATTGGATCTTGGGGCTAGAGTGAGCATTCTCCCGGGGGGCTTATATGACCAATACATCTTTGGTCCGTTGAAACATGTGGAGACCACGGTTGTATTGGCCGATTTATCTCATAAACTTCCCTGTGGAATCGTACGTGATGTAATTGTGAAGGTAGAGGATTTATATTATCCTGTGGATTTTTTGGTTTTGGATTATTCATCAGGTGACTCAAGTCAACAACAAAATGTTATCTTGGGTCGACCATTTTTGAACATGGCCCATGCAATCATTGATTGTAGATATGGTACCGTTGACATGGCTTTTGGCAACCGGAAAATGCGTTTAAATGTTTTTACTAATATTGCTAATTCTTTGAGTGGTGAAGAATGTTTTTTGGCAAATGTGGTGGATCAATGTCATCCTCATGAATATGATGAGGATTGTATGGAAGCATGTATTTCTGATGATTCTGAACAGGTACACGTATGTGCTTTGCGGATGAAGGTACAAAAACAATATGCTTTGGCTTTGCATGAGGGAAGACCACCATTGACACATCAATGGGAAAGTTTGCCAAAGGAAATCAACTCGGATACAAAACCATTTTTGGAGTGTCCACCAAAGGTGGAATTGAAGGAACTTCCAAGCCACTTGAAGTATGTTTTCTTAGGGGAGAATGAAAACCTCCCGGTTATCATTGCTTCGAATTTGGTGGAAGCTCAAGAGCGGGCTTTAGTGAAAGTGTTGGAAGCACACAAAGCGGCCATTGGATGGACACTTGCGGATTTAAAAGGTATTAGTCCTTCTATTGTTATGCATAAAATAATTACAGATGAGGAGGCTAAACCTACAAGGGAGACTCAAAGGAGATTTAACCCGAATTTGCGGGAACTGGTGAAAAAGGAGGTGATCAAGTGGTTGGATGCAGGGATCATTTATCCCATTTTAGACAGCTCATGGGTGAGCCCGACACAAGTAGTGCCCAAGAAAGCCAGCATCCAGGTAATAAAAGATGATAAAGGTGACCAAATCGCCACCCGACAGGTAACCGGGTGGCGAGTGTGCATCGATTATAGGAAATTAAATACCGCCACTTCAAAAGACCATTTTTGTAACATTCGTTACTTTTTCAAACCCGAAAACCCGACCTGTTTCAAATTTTTGGATTTTTGTTTTCAAGTATTTATATATATATATAGATGGATATATTATTAAATTCTCAAGATTTGTTTGGCATTCGTAAATGTTTTCCGACATGGTTTATCATTCAATGTATTTATGTTCATCACTATTAACAAAATATTCACGACGTTTGATGTTAAATGTCGTTCAATGGCTAGTACGTTATTCGTTTACAAAAATCTCGAGCTTTATCGTTAACAACTTTCAGGCCAAATGCATAATTATGTTTTAATTCCTACTTTAAAAGAAATAGAAACTCAAGGGACTGAACATGTAAAATTATATTAAGTTATATTATTAAACCAGCCCTCCTCCCCCCCCCCCCTTCGTGATTTTTCGGCTGCCCGGAATTCCGGCGACTCACGGCTCCGGCGAACTCCTTTCGCCCGTAAATCATCGCCTGCTTGACCCAATTAAACCAAACAACAACCTTAGTCATCGATATTAAACTATAATTGATTAGCTAATTACGTATCCCCGTTCCGTAGCCGTGATTTAAGCCCAGTAATTTTCGCCGGAAAACATGATAATCAAATCAATACAATTGACAACTATACGCTCCATTAACAGGTATACATAGGACCCTAACATCGATCTAAAACTACCACCAACATCAATATACACTTAATCAATCTCTGTAACTCCGATTTGAGTAGCCAAAATAAATTCTGGCCACCCCGTCGTTCTCCCTCTTTCCGGCGCCCTTAGAGGTACTTATTATATATTTTTGAATCATTTTCATCCGCTTATCATTAATCATAAACTAATTTGAACAAACCTGGAATAGATTTCATGAATTGGGAACTAGGGTTTCTTTTAGGAAGAAGATGAATTGAAAACTTAGTTCTTATATTTCTGTTTTTAATAATATACCAAGTTCAAGGCCTGGTCTAGTGGTTAGATGCTCAACATGTTACACCATGGACCCGGGTTCGAACCCGGGTCATTTACACTTTTTTTTTCCTGTTTTTCTTAGACCTTTTTATATAATATTAAAGATCATTAAAAATTATTAAAAATCATTAAAAATTCAAAAATATCATTTTAAATTTAATAAAATTAGTTATAATTTATTTTTATCATTACCCAACTAAAAACCGACTTTTGTTTCGTTAAAGTTATTGAAAAACCTATCAATATTATATTATTTTGAAACTATTCGCCAACTTTAAAAAACCGGGCTTTGTAAAAACTAGTAAATTTCCCATATTAATAACAAGTTATTAGATGAAATAATATTTACGTTAATATTCCTTAAATCGTTAATACTAGTTTCGATAAACTTTAATTCATTAATATTAGTTTCGTTTAACTTTAATCCGTTAGCTTTAAAATTCGTTAGCTTGTAATTCGTTAACATTAATTCAATAACATAAAATCCATGCATTGTAAATTATCGTAACTTTCGTATTAGTGTTAAAGTGATAACATTAAACTAATATAAACCGTTAAATTATCATTAAGCCTAAAAAAATAATATTAAATCATCCATGCTGTAAAATATTAAAAGCTAATAAAATATTATATAATCCCAAAAAGTAAATTATTTAAACTTTTATAATTCCGTTAGTTGGTATTTAAATATTTGTATTTATTTATATTTCCAGAAGTTCAAACGTTTCAGATTCTTTAAACGCATTTTTGATCGCTTCGGTTTCGGTTTCGTTATTATGCTATCGGCTTTTATTACAAGTTTATCTTCGCATTCGAGGTGAGTTTCTCACACCCCCTTTTTAACGTTTTTATTACTTTTGGGGGTAGCATATGTATCCTACAAAACTTCAAGTATTTACGATGTTGCTTCCAAACTACAATTCATTACATGGACTTGTGTGTTTACTTGATTACTTGCTTAGAATTACTTGCTCAGTGGTTGCCTCAATAATTATGATCATACGCCCCATTTGCACTCAGATCCATTTGTATCGAGTGGAAAAGGGGACCCATATCTGAGTACGCTGGTAGCCCCAACTGGAAAGGACCTTCGTTTGTTCTTTACACTCCGGTCCATTGCATCGAGTATAAAGAACCCTTATGTGCTCATTTCACAAGTTTCATGAAATTGTATGATTTTTATGTATTATATCAAACTGTGGGAATCTCACCAGCTATGTTCATAGCTGACATTATTTTATACATATCTTATAGGCGTAAAGATACGAGGATGAAAGTTAGAAGACATATAGCATGCTTATAGGATATTCAAAGAACAACTTATCATTTGTTTATTTATTTGTTACAACTTGTATTATTTGATAAACTTGTGTTACATGATGATTTTATTGAAATAATGTTATTATGGTCACTGATATGGTCTAAAATACACATTATTATATAAGTTTTTCCTGCACTTTCAAGTACTTTTGAACCAGGCTTTTGATGAATATATTTCTATTTGGCTCATACTTGGATTTTAAAGGTTTCATGTGATTATGAGCTTAAAATAATAAATTGATAATAATAATAATAATAATAATAATAATAATAATAACAATGAAATATGTAAATCATGTTTGCTTACATATTTGTGGATTTGCAATCTTTTAAATCCACGAGAAAACAAGCATACATACATGAATTGATTTGAAGTATTAAGTTATCATATTATAATTTATAAATGAGGTCACTTATTAATTAAAATTCAATGTAGAAAGAAAGAACAAGGAATTGGATGTGGATGACAAATTACAATGATGTGGGCCAACATTTAATTTCCTTTCTACAAACACACGGCCCACGAGGGGATCTTGAGGTCAGCAAGTTAAATAGAGGTTGCGACCCTACGCAAGTCAAGAGGTTTGACATTAGAGATTTTTCTTTACCTCACTACTGTGGATAAATTAAAAGAGTGAAGAACACGTTGGTTCGAGCAGAGAGCATTCGGGTTCAACACCTACTCATCCAAGCATCCTTATTATTGGTTTAAATTTATTGTTTTCATTATGAATTCATTATTTGAACCTATTTATTTTCTTTTGTTCTTGAGTATGGTTGTTGGCTAAACCCTTAGACCGCCTAGGCTTTATGATGAACTTTTGTTGACATCGGATTTTAGTTTGGATTTTGTTTTTGTTATGGTTTATGATTAAGTAAAAGGTTTATTGTTATTCATTCGATGCATATGTGTGCTTAGGATTGTTTGGTGAGTTTTATTGTTTCATAGTTTCCTTGGTGATTGTCTGTCATATGATAGGATTCTGTTAGGTCATCTACTGTGTGTTTTTGACTAGTTTATGGTTGATTTGCAATAAAGCCATAGGAACAATATTAATAAATCAAATAGACCTAAGTGTTCTGCTAATCTAAATAACTGTAAGGTGATAGATTATATGATAAGTCTTGGTTGTTTAAGATTGCTAGATTTAGTTCTTCGTAAGGAGTCCGTCTAGGTTTGATTTTTCATCCTTGTTTATCTAGTCGAGTGAATACTTTAAACTACCTTTGATTTCCGCGCTGTAAGGTAGGATTTCTTATAGAGTTACTTATCATAAAATAAATTAGCGACCGTAAGCAAGTCTAATTAAACTGGTGTTTTTAAGAACTTAATAGAAATCCATAGGTGTCTTCTTGAAAAGGGTCAGGGGTCCTGCTTGGGTTTTCTTTAAGTGAATAATTTAAGATCCCAGTTCCATAACATGCATTTTCCAACTAATTGACAATTGATACATTAAGGATTCTAGCCTAGGTGGTTGTTTGTCGTCATTTGAATTAAGTCTTAAGTTAAGTCGTCTTTAGTTTTATTAATTAGTTTTAACATTAGGTTAATCTTAGTTTTAAGTAAAACCCCCCAATAATAATAATAAATAGTCATGTATGTACTTGAGTCTAATTTAGCTAGTTTACGTAACTAAAAGGGTCTCGTGGGTTCGATATCCGGACTTACTTAGCTGTACTAGAGTCGACCGGCACTTGCCGGTTAGTTGTTTTAGTTAAGTTAAGAGTCTAGGATTATTACTTAGTGTCTAGATTAGCGTTTATTTAGTTAATAAAATAATAACTACTTTTAGCATATCAAGTTTTTGGCGCCGTTGCCGGGAATTCTTGGCAATTGCGTTATTAGCCTTGATTAGACTTACCTACTACATACGTGCTATTTGTATTTTGTTTTGTTTTTGAGTCGTAGGAGTCTAAGTAGTTTTTATTCTATTTTATTTTATTTTTCCTTTTGTTTTTGAGTTGTAAGAGTTAGGTTAATATAGTTTAGTTTAATTGCTTTAAATTAGTTTAGTTTTTTCTTTAATATATTATTTATTGCTATTCTTTGGTGTTCGTGATCCTTTTCTGTTTAAGTTTATCTTTGCAGTGATCTTCATGGAGTGCTACTATGAGCCCAAATTTTGACCGATATATGATAGGACGGGGAATGTTGTTGGTTGTAAAGACTCATCTGGTGCAATGATGGATTACATACCACATCCAGAAGAGATATTCATTGATTTCATGCGTGTCGTTCATAGCATGAATCCAAGTACACCGCTTGGGGATTTTATGGATGAGTTTCGGTTAGGCTTAAAATGTCGAATACAACTTAGTGAGCCAATGATAGAGTTTGAGGATGTTGGTTTGCAGAATCAGACAGAGGAGTGTTTCCCACTTGGGAGAACGAGTTTAGAGATGAATTTGGTGAATAGTTAGTGGGTTTAACTGTTATGGATAAGAGAGATTTTAACCCCGAAAGAGATATTAAAGAGCTTGAAGTATTGTTATTTGGGGAGCCGGTTGAGAAGCTAATTGTCAAAGAGGAATACATGAGATATCTGAAGAGTTGAAGAATAAAGAACTGCATCTTATTGTGAAACATCATCCACGTGTGCACGGTAAAACTAGCAGGTTTTTAGAAATACTCGTTCGTGGATCGCCACGTAAATCAAGAGCCCCAAGAAGGAGGATATCTGGAGTCAGGAATCAAAGTGTGCCAAATTTGTCACATCCTCAGAATTTCAATAATTGGTGGATCAAGCTGAATGCTTATTTCTGTGGCCACATGAGTTTGGGAAGTAGTTTCTTATCTACTAGTTGTAAAAGGAGAGTGTTAAAAATTACTGATGGGAAGAGGATAAAGGAGAAGCCTCCTGATTGAGGTTTTGAGAACGAGTCAGGCTGAAGACTCTTTTATAAACTTAGCGCTTCCCGGGAGGCAACCCGGGGTACTATGTTTTCATTTTTTTATTTTGGTTTTATTTCTTTGCTCTGCTGGGTGTTTCTTTTCTTGCAGGATTTGTTCTAGGGTCACTTATGAGATTATTGATGAGCTGTGGTTTTAAACAAGTGTGGGGATGCCACTTGCTTCAGGATTGTTACTTTTGTTCGTGAGAGATGACGTTATTTGAAGATAGTTTGCTGATCGCGTTCGAATTGGAGGGCACGAAATACGACTCACGAGGCATATCGCCATATTTACCAGGGGAGTCTGTTCCAATTCATTAATTCATTTTTATTTTTTGCATAATTTGAAGTGTAATTTCCTTTCCTCACATTGAGGACAATGTGAAATTTAAGTGTGAGGATTGGAAATTGATATTTTTTGACAAAAATAAAAAAAAATTATTATAAAATTTGAAAAAAAAGCCTAAAAAAATTGAAAAAAAAAATGTCCCAAGAATTTAAGGAATATTTTTTGCATTATAATGGGAAATGATAGTATAATCGGAAATTGGTTTTTCAAACTACTAATAATATGAGATAATATAAAAGAAAGCGTACTAAGCTTGGGATGTGTCGGTAGGCCCAACTAGTTTTGAAAGGTTTCCCACCGCATATTCTTAATATACCTAATTAATCTTAGATTTTGTGGGTTCTCATCCTAAGGGGGGACAGTGAATCTGAAATTCGATAATGTATAGAGAGTATTACCATAAGCTGATTACCCTAAGGTGGTGAGAATTAAATACACTTTAAAATTAGCATGTCACTCCGTTTTATGAAAATAAATAAAGAGTGGTGGCACCCCACATTGTCTAAATTTTTACGAGCTTTAGTCTTTAGTTATATATTTATAGGTAAAAGATGCCTAAGTGCACAATGAAAAAGAAAAAAAAAGAAAAAAAAATTAAATAAATAAGTATTCCAAAAGTTGGTCAAAATATAAATAAAGAAATAAAAGAAAAAGTGAAAAAAGTTATGTAAAGAAAAATGCCAAAGAAGCATTTTCAAAAATAGAAAAAGAGGCCAAAGTGCACATACTAGACGTATTGAGAGTTTACGTGTTACCAAGGGGATGGTGACTCTGAGGATACACTATTGGGGCTCGAAAGTTTTTGGTCAATAAATATTTTCTTAGGGCATATATAGGACAAAGTCCAATAATATTTAGGGCATGCTCGTACGACCTCACTTGACCTATCATCCATTAATTCCATCTAAGTGCATTTTCTTCTTACCATTAAGGAGTTGTTATCTTACGGTGATATGTTGAACCAGTTTGCTTCAACTCTGATTATTTTTAATTGTCTTTACTATGCTTGATATGGGTAGGTGGATCTATAACTCTAAAGGTGTGGAACCCATAGGTTTTTGATATCACTTGAACTTAAATGCTTAATGTGCTTGGGGTCTTGATAGGCTAGTGACTGGGTTTAAATGGACAACAATATCGGAAATCGCGGTTTTTGCGTTTATCTAAGGTTTAAAATAACCTATATGTTTTTAAGACCATATTTTCCGATTAGGATTCCATTGCAAATAGCATTTTTAGGGACGAAAAAGGTTTAAGTGTGGGGATATTTGATATGGTCTAAAATACACATTATTATATAAGTTTTTCCTGCACTTTTAAGTACTTTTGAACCAGGCTTTTGATGAATATATTTCTATTTGGCTCATACTTGGATTTTAAAGGTTTCATATGATTATGAGCTTAAAATAATAAATTGATAATAATAATAATAGTAATTAATAACAATGAAATATGTAAATCATGTTTGCTTACATATTTGTGGATTTGCAATCTTTTAAATCCACGAGAAAACAAGCATACATACATGAATTGATTTGAAGTATTAAGTTATTATATTATAATTTATAAATGAGGTCACTTATTAATTAAAATTCCATTTAGAAAGAAAGAAAGAACAACGAATCGGATGTGGATGACAAATTAGAATGATGTGGGCCAACATTTATTTTCCTTTCTACAAACACACGGCCCACGAGGGGATCTTGAGGTCAGCAAGTTAAATAGAGAAAAGATAACAGCTAAGAGGGTGTGGGGGGTTTTTGGAGAGGCTGCCGCAAGGAGGGTTTTGGGACCCTACGCAAGTCAAGAGGTTTGACATTAGAGTTTTTTCTTTACCTCACTACTATGGATAAATTAAAAGAGTGAAGAACACGTTGGTTCGATCAGAGAGCATTCGGGTTCAACACCTACTCATCCAAGCATCCTTATTATTGGTTTGAATTTATTGTTTTCGTTATGAATTCATTATTTGAACATATTTATTTTCTTTTGTTCTTGAGTATGGTTGTTGGCTAAACCCTAAGACCGCCTAGGCTTTATAATGAACTTTTGTTGACATTGGATTTTAGTTTGGATTTGGTTTTTGTTATGGTTTATGATTAAGTAAAAGGTTTATTGTTATTTATTCGATACATATGTGTGCTTAGGATTGTTTGGTGAGTTTTATTGTTTCACAGTTTCCTTGGTGATTGTCTGTCATATGATAGGATTCTGTTAGGTCATCTACGTTGTGTTTTTGACTAGTTTATGGTTGATTTGCAATAAAGCCATAGGAACAATATTAATAAATCAAATAGACCTAAGTATGCTGCTAATCTAAATAACTGTAAGGTGATAGATTATATGATAAGTCTTGGTTGTTTAAGATTGCTAGATTTAGTTCTTCGTAAGGAGTCCGTCTAGGTTTGATTTTTCATCCTTGTTTATCTAGTCGAGTGAATACTTTAAACTACCTTTGATTTCCGCGCTGTAAGGTAGGATTTCTTATAGAGTTACTTATCATAAAATAAATTAGCGACCGTAAGCGAGTCTAATTAAACTGGTGTTTTTAAGAACTTAATAGAAATCCATAGGTGTCTTCTTGAGAAGGGTCAGCGGTCCTGCTTGGGTTTTCTTTAAGTGAATAATTTAAGATCCCAGTTCCATAACATGCATTTTCCAACTAATTGACAATTGATACATTAGGGATTCTAGCCTAGGTGGTTGTTTGTCATCATTTGAATTAAGTCCTAAGTTAAGTCGTCTTTAGTTTTATTAATTAGTTTTAAGTAAAACCCCCCATAATAATAATAAATAGTCATGTATGTAGTTGAGTCTAATTTAGCTAGTTTACGTAATTTAAAGGGTCTCGTGGGTTTGATATTCGGACTTACTTAACTGTACTAGAGTCGACCGGTTCACTTGCTGGTTAGTAGTTTTAGTTAAGTTAAGAGTCTAGAATTATTACTTAGTGTCTAGATTAGCGTTTATTTAGTTAATAAATTAATAAATACTTTTAGCACATCAGTCACCTAATAGTGTCACGTGTGTTTGAGCAATCTGTATGTCACACTCAGGCGTTTCCACTTTAGCCTGGGTGTTACAGATTGGTATCAGAGCCGTGGCTATAAGATAGGATATTTGACGTAGTGTTCTAGGTAGAGCTATTGCTTATTTGTTAAAATTCTAGGTTGCATGATAGAATTATGTGAGCCTCTACTTGATTGTTTAAACTTGATGTGTGTCTAATAACCCTATAATAATGACCCTCACAACTAAGCTTTAATATTAAAACGAAAATCCTAAAACCACACACAACCGGCAAGTGTACCGATCGCACGTAGAATAGACCTAGGAAGTCCGAGTATCGAACACGTGGACACGTAAGGACACTAACGATCACTAACCCTAGACAAGACCTACCTAAGAATAATATTTATTTGATTTTTGATTTCTTTTAACTTAACTGAACTAACTGGATTAACTAACAAAAGTTACCTAAAATAGAAAACTTACCGGAAAACTAACTGAGTTGACTCTGGATGGAGAAAAACGTCTACCTAGGTCTGAATCAAACTGTAGGCTTGACAAGCTAATGGATTGAATGATATCTAGACACCGGTCCCTAAAGATGACACGACTAAGGATCGCTCGGGCTCACTGGATCACCTCTCGGTCTCACTCAATAAACCCTAACTACTTAAAATCGGCTAAAAAGACCAAACCGGGAAATAATTGCTAACGTGTTCTAATGCTAGATCACCTCTCGGTCTCACCAACACTCGACCTTAATGGCAATGAATACTACACAACCAAGGATAGAGGAACAATTCAACTTAAACCAAAATAGATCAACTAGTCACTCAAAACACCTAAACCTGACAAGAAACGAACTCGCTCTCGCGCAATCCTTATTCTAGCATATAAAGGCAATGAGATGACCCTACTTCTTATCACCTCTCGGTCTCAAAGAAAGTGTCTAACCACTGTACTTTAACCAAACAATCGTGCAACAAAACCCTACGGTTGTTCCTACTGCAAACAAACCCTAAACACCAAGTCTAGAATCAAACAATGAAACGATCAATCACTACAAAACTAATCAATCAACACACGGGGTTTATGCAATAAATTAACCAATATTTCCAGCCCTTAAACACAACCTATTTCATGTCTAAATCAAACTTTACAATAGAAATTAAGGTCTATCAATCAAACAATCCATAAAACCTATCAAAACCTAACAATTAACATCATCCCTAGGTAGAACTAACAAGATTAGCCGAGAATCATAATTGGACAGCCATGAACATTTAATAAAACCATTAATAAACTCATCTTAAACATCAATTCAAACATTCAATAATCAATACTAATCAATAACAAGTCAATATCTCAAGTAATTGAAAAACTACTAATCAATTGAACAAGTAAATCAAAGTATATGAACAATGAAAAAGATGTAAGGATATGGATGGTTATGGGCTGCTCCCGGCTAGAGATGGCCAAAAAAACCGGTTGGGGAACCGGTTTACCGGTTTAAACCGGAAACCGGTTTTTACGAAAACCGGTTTTTTAAAAACCGGTTTGACCGGTTTAGAAACCGCCAGTTCGTCTTTCGGTTACAAGTTCTAGATCCAAAACCGGTTAATGAACCGGTTAATGGAAAAACCGGTTTTTTTTATTAACCGGTTATGGAAAAACCGGTTAACCGGTTTATAAAAAAACCGGTTTTTTTTATTAGCCGGTTATGGAAAAACCGGTTAACCGGTTTATAAAAAAACCGGTTTATAACGGCTATATGACCGTTTTTTTTGTTTTTGGACCGTTTTTTTTTTTTTTACCATTTTACCCCCACAAACATCTATATATAGTTTAGGTTGGGTATTGGTTAGATCACACTCGATTATACAACTCCAAACGCTCTAAACGTTTATTTCATACGCGATTATTTTGTTATCTCACGCTCAATTATACCACATTACCACTCCATACGCTCTTATTTCGTAGTCGTTTATTTCATACTCGAGTATACCACTCTTATTTCGTAGTCGATTATCATGGCCTCCCAAAGTGCTGCTTCATCCGTCAACATGGGTGCCTCGAACACTGGAGAAACGGTCGTTCGGGTCATCCCCACGAAACGAAACCATGATGTTTGGCAACATTTCGACCTATGCGAAATGTCTAACGGTAGCCAAAAAGCTCGATGCAAACATTGTTTGAAGTTTTATGGCAAAGATGCAAACTCCACTTTAAAAGCGCATGTACAAAGGCCCTTTTGCAAGGCCTTGAAGGACGAATCTGGAAGTAGTTCGCAGCCGGAGATGACGAATCAAGGAGCGGTGTTTACGTACGACGTTGAAGCGGTACGTCAACAGTTTTCAAACTTTGTGATTCAACAAACACTTCCTTTCAACCACTTCGACAACCCTCAATTCACGGAGATGATGCAAAACTATGTTCAACCACGCTACCAACACGTAAGTCGTTCGACCCTTAAAAGAGATTGTCTTAAAGCATGGAAAAACACTAAATCCGAACTAATTTCATACTTTTCAAACTTACAAACTGGTGTAAACTTAACAACGGATGTGTGGTCGGTAACTCATGGTTCGCCCGACTCATACATTTGTGTGACGGCTCATTGGGTTGACCCCGAGTCGTGGCAAATGATGAAACGAACCGTTGCATTTCAATTGTTTGATTACCCGCACACGGGTAGAAATATTTTTCAAATCTTGGATAAAGTCATTCGATAATACAAGATTGAACATAAAATCTTTTCAATTTCGTTTGATAACGCGTCCAACAATACGGCCGCGGTTGGCCATTTAAAATTAAAGTATAAACCTATTTGTGATGGAGCGTTTTTTCATAGCCGATGCATTGCACATATTATCAACTTGGCCGTGCAAGATGGGTTAAACGTGATCGAAACGCAAAGAAACAATTTTAAAAGAATGTTACGAGATGTTTTTAGCAACAATAAAACATTTTCAAGATACAAAAAATTTTGTGTAGAAGCTAATTGTCAATGGTTGGGGCCAAATTGGGATTGTCCAACAAGATGGAACTCGACTTGTAATATGTTTGAGAAAGCCATCCAACAAAAAGAATCATTAATTGCGTTTCATCAAATTTTGTCAAGTAGGGGTAAATGTGCACCGTACGATCCTAGAAACTGGTTATTGATTGAGATCGTTACGGAGGTCCTTCAAATTTTTAAATCTTGCACAACTAGTTTATCCGGGGTTTACTATCCAACAAGCCCCATTGCTTTACCAAAAATTGCTGTCATGTGCACAAAGTTGAGTGAACTTCATTGTTGGGGTGCACCTTATTTTGATATGGGTGTAAAAATGAAAGAAAAATTTAGAAAATATTTTCAAGAACTACCCGCTGTTTTGACATGTGCTGCTGCGTTAAACCCTTGCATCAATGTTGGTGGTGTTGAAGCTTTAATAGAAAAACTTTGTGATGAGCTAGGGTTAAACGACGATCAAAACCCCTATTATAGCCAAACTTTAAAGAATGCTTTCAACACCACCTTGTCAAACATGTATGATGTCTACCTTACAAAATACGGGTCGTCTTCCCAAATTCATGACTCGTTAAGAGCTGTTGCCCAATCCCAATCCCAAACCGACCTTGAAATGGGGATGTACTACATGATTTGGGAAGACGCCGGTAAACGTCAAAAGGTAAACACCCCAAGCAGTGAACTTGGAAGGTATGGTGGTACCAACTTTGTGAAACACATGACTCCGGATGAATTTAGAAGTCTTGATTTGCTGGCTTGGTGGAGTGGTAAGGAGGATGAGTTTCCGATCCTCGCCGCCATGGCCAAAGATTTACTAACGGTCCAAGCTTCCACGGTAGCTTCGGAGTCTGCTTTTTCTGTTTCTGGCAGGGTTATATCGATTAGGAGGACTCGACTCACTGCACCAGCTATAGAGATGTCGATTTGCTACAAGGATTACTTGGACTCTTTAGATAGGGCACAACATCAACGCTCACTCGAGGGGAAAATGGAGTATGAAGCGGGCTTGTATGAAGACGAGGTCAATGAAGGACACACTCAACCAATGACCGATGAAGAAGCCGCGTACGACGATTACCTAAGAAATAGCTCGGGATCGGGTAGCGAAGAAAATTAGTTAAAGAAACAGCAAACATGGCAAATCATGAGTAAGAAACAGCAAGTTGTTCATGTAATCGTGTCTAAGCATTCTTTTTCCTAATATGTGCTCTTATTTACTTGTTGATTTGGATTTTTCTAATTTAGTTAAAGAAACAGCAAACATGGAGGCAAATCATGAACAAACTGCGATTGGGAACAACAGGAGCATCTGCTAGTTCACGATTTAATGTTTGTATTTTTGAGTTAAATCATGAACAACAGTTCTTGGCAGAGATTTCTTCAGTGTTAATGATTTAATGTTTGTATTTTTGAGTTACGAATATGCGATAACGATTTAATGTTTGTATTTTTAATGTAAAAACTATAAATGAAAGTTATGTGTTTTTAATCTTTGGTTTGTTGAAAACACATTCACCAACACACACTCATACTCATCTTCCAAGCAAAGAACCCTAACAACGAAAGCAAAGAATGGCTTCGGTCAGTCCGTTTTGCCTTGTAGTTACCGTTTTGCCTTGTAGTTACCGGTTTGTTTATACTGTGAAAAAATAATGGTCTTCATTAAGTACAAAATATAAAAAACAAATATTCGTATTTGAAACCGCGAAATTTAAAAAAAAAAAAAAAAAAAAACCGGTTAATAAAAAAAACCGGTTAATAAAAAAAACCGGTTAATAAAAAAACCGGTTTATTAACCGGTTCTAACCGGTTTCTAAACCGGTCCTAACCGGTTAGACCGGTTAGGGTTTTGACAGCAAAAAACCGGTTATTAACCGGTCCGGTTATTAACCGTACCGGTTTTTTTCCGGGCCAAAAAAAACCGGTCCGGTTAATAACCGAACCGGTTATTTTAAAAAAACCGGTTTGTGCACCTCTACTCCCGGCTGATGTAAACTGATGGAGAATGATCCCGAGCCTTGATTCTTGAGTCTTCTTCCTTCCCTAGCCGCCAAGAACACCAAACCCTTGCCGACAAAACCTTTTTTTCTTTCGTTTTCTTCCTGCTGCCTTGCGATCGGAACTCAACTGCCCACTTAGGGTTTTTTTTGTTTTTTATAATATAATATAATAGTAGGCTTGGGCTTTTCCATGATGTAACGGACTGGGCCTTGAGTTTTTACTTGAAAACGTATGCGTAAAAGGCTCGTAAACTACTCCAAAAGCTCGGTTTCTTTCTTTCATTCACCCAAAACCTACAATATGAATAAAATTATGTAAAACCTATCTAAAACAAGTTAAAACACATAAAATGTAATTCAAAAACGTAGATAAAAGGTGCGGAAAATACGAGTGTTTTACAACACATCAAATATCCCCACACTTAAGACTTTTCGTCCCTGAAAAAGAATACTACATAGGATCATATTCGAGTTTAACCGACAACTCTTGGTTTTTATTTATTTATTTATTATTTATTATTAATATATTTTTTTTCTTTTTAAAGTATTAGAACAAGTGATCCGTTACCCAACTATTTCTTCCAACATTCACCTAAGCTTGATCAGGTCGATTACTGGTATTGCTGTCCACTTTAAACCCATGCCCCCAATACTTACCGAGGCAAATAAGGCGTGACGATTCTATTAATTTGTATGACTAAGTGGAACCCACACCTAAAAGCCCTGCTGCCACTTCACCAATTCCTTTATGGTTTTACCGAGCCGAGCCACCCCAACTTGACTTAAACCTTTTGCCACATGATTAAAACATTTCTACTCAAAGACAAACTATAAACTCTAGCTCTCTTTCAAGTGCACACAATTACAAATGCATCTCTTTTATTTTTATTTATTTATTTTTTCTTTTCTGCCTTTTGGCTTTTTGCAATTTTTTTTTTGAATACTCATAGTACATGGCTTTGCATGAATAAAAACAAATACAAAAGATAAAACAACTAATATACAGACGATCATGTGACTCGAGGCTTGAGTATGACCCGGCTTTTCATTCCAGTCCTGTCATGAGCTTAGTTAAACAAACAAAACCCCTAAGATGTTTCCCACTAAAGTCAGGCCATTTAAGAGGTTCAATTAGGTCAACAACCAAACCGCCCTTTCATTCACAAAGGTGAGCCTACCGAACACACGATTACTGAGTCTAAACCGTTCGGTTACCATACATTACGTGCGGGTCTAATGGGCACTGTTCTTATTTATTATATATATATATATATATTTGAAACCACCAAGAATTTATAAAATAACCACTACTCGGTAATAATATCATCTCCTGTTTAACGTAGAGAAAACAAATTTCAAGGGACTATTTTTTCAAAATTTTTAGAATTTTTTTTCATAAAAATTTTCCTACAACTAAGTAAAATAAACCCCATCCCCACACTTAGAACGAAATCGTCCTCGATGAGTATAAGGAAAAGAAATAAAATAAAATAAAGATAAAATAAAAATAAAACAGAAAATAAAAATAAAGTATACAAGACTAAAACAAAGAACGGGTTACTCCCCTGGTTTGTGTGCAGAATCCTCAATAGCTGAGTAGTATCCAAACGATTTCATTTGCGGCCGCAACCTCGGGAGAACCTGTTCCACAACGCCATCGTAGCTACCATGTGCATAATATAACCTGCAAAACTCAAACTCGCTCGCATGTAGCGGCGTACAACACAGAAAACAAAAACATAAACAAGTAAAAAATATTTTTGTGTTTTTTGGTTTTTATAATTTTTTTATTTTTTTCAATAATGGAACACCCCTTAAATCGACCGACTCGAATGGAGATTGAGTACGAGCGGTTTCATCTTGTAACATCCTGAAATAGACAAAACAAATAAAACAGATAGCACAAACATATAACAAAAATACAAACTCTACAACTCGGGTAGTCTCCCGAGTGGGGCATCCATCACGTCTATCTCTCTGAGAGCGAGTCAAGGTAGAATACCTCGACCGTCTGATCAGTTACCGGCTCGCCAATGTAGTGCTTCAGTCTATGATCGTTCACCTTAAACTTCCCGCCTTTATACTCTATCTCAACAGTGCCGTACGGGAAGACTTCAGTGACCGTGAACGGTCCCGACCATCGAGATCTCAACTTTCCCGGGAATAACCTCTACCGGGAGTTATACAATAAAACCAAATCCCCACACTTGAACTGCTTGTTACCCTTCAACTTCCTATCGTGCAGTTCCTTCGTCCGCTCCTTATACCTGAATGACTGCGCGTACGCGTGATCTCTCAGCTCCTCTAACTCGTGCAACTGGTGGAAACGAGTGCTCTCTGTGGCAGACATGTCAAAATTGACCCTCTGTAGGGCCCAAGAAGCACGGTGCTCTAACTCAACAGGCAGGTGGCAGGCCTTCTCATAAATCATCCGAAATGGTGTGGAACCGGTCGGAGTTTTGTAGGCTGTACGGAAGGCCCACAACGCATCATCCAACTTGTCGGACCAATCCCGACGATTCGAACCAACCGTTTTCTCAAGAATACGTTTGATCCCCCGGTTACTCACTTCTACCTGCCCACTAGTCTGTGGGTGGTAGGCGGTTGCAAGCTGATGGGTGACCCCATAGCGTCGCAACGCCTTCTCCATCTGCGCATTGTAGAATTGAGTTCCTCTATCACTGATCAACGCCTTCGGGACACCAAAATGAGCAAAAAGGCTCTTGAGAAAACGGAGTACAACTCGGGCATCATTAGTGGGTAAGGCCTTGGCCTCAACCCACTTTGAGACATAATCAACCGCCACGAGTATATACTTGTTCCCACGCGAAGATGGAACCGGTCCCATGAAATCAATGCCCCGCACATCGAAAACCTCACAAACCTGAATAGCATTCTGGGGCATTTCATTCCGCGAAGAAATGTTGCCGACACGCTGGCAACGATAACAACTCCTCACAAATGCTTGCGCATCCTTAAAAATCGAAGGCCAATAAAATCCACCATCAAACACCTTCTTTGCCGTCAAACTCGCACCATGGTGACCTCCTATCGGTCCAACATGGCAATGGCTCAGAATCTGCCATCCCTCCTTAACGTCAACACACCTCCTAATCAACTGGTCAGCACCTATACAAAAAATATACTGGTCGTCCCACAGGTAAAACTTAACATCAGCAAAGAATTTCTTCTTTTGCTGGTAAGACATCTTCGGGTAATACCAGTCCGCAAGATAGTTCGCGAAGTCGGCGAACCATGGGAAACCCTCATCCTGAGCCGAAACAAACATAAGTCTCTCTGTCGGAAATTGGTCATTAATCCTGACCCCAGCTGTCCTAACTCAGCACCCTCAAGACGCGAAAGATGATCGGCCGCCACATTCTCGGCCCCCTTTTTATCTTGGATTTCAATATCAAACTCTTGAAGCAACAGGATCCATTGGATAAGGCATGGCTTAGCATCCTGTTTGCTAAAGAGATAACGAATGACAGAATGATCCGTGTACACAATCGTCTTGGACAGAACAAGATAGGACCTGAATTTATCGAATGCAAACACCACAGCTAAAGCTCTTTCTCGGTGGTGGTGTAACTCTCCTGTGCACCATTCAAGGTCCGGCACGCATAGTAAATAGGATGGAAGTGTTTATCCTTCCGCTGTCCAAGAACTGCTCCGACTACGAAGTCGCTGGCATCACACATCAACTCAAAAGGAAGCGACCAGTTGGGAGCAATCATGATCGGGGATTTAACGAGTTTGTCTTTTAAAAGATCAAACGCCTCGATACACTGCTCAGAAAACACAAATGGGGCATCCTTCTCCAAGAGTTTGGTCATGGGTCTCGCGATCTTAGAAAAATCTTTAATGAACCGGCGATAGAACCCAGCGTGACCCAGAAAACTCCGGATGGATCTCACAGAAGTAAGCGGGGGAAGATTAGAAATGGTCTCGACCTTCGTACGGTCGACCTCTATCCCCGCACTAGAAATTCGATGCCCCAAAACGATGCCCTCGCGTACCATGAAATGACACTTCTCCCAGTTAAGGACCAGGTTGGTGTCAATGCATTGGGCCAACATCCTCTCAAGGTTAGAGAGACATTGATCAAAAGAACTCCTAAACATAGAAAAATCGTCCATGAACACCTCCATGGATTCCTCGATCATGTCATGAAATATAGCCACCATGTACCTCTAAACTGTGGCTGGAGCATTACACAATTCGAACGGCATACGTCGACAGGCAAACGTACCATATGGGCAGGTAAATGTGGTTTTCTCCTGGTCATCGGGAGCAATAGGAATCTGAAAGTACCCAGATAAACCATCCAAGAAGCAGTAGTACTGCTGACCTGCCAAACGCTCCAACATCTGATCAATGAAAGGTAGAGGAAAATGGTCTTTCCTCGTGGCATCATTCAGTCTGCGATAATCGATGCAGACTCTCCAACCGGTCAAAATCCTAATGGGAATGAGCTCGTTCCTCTCATTGGTGACGACAATCATGCCACCCTTTTTGGGAACCACTTGGACTGGACTAACCCACGAACTATCGGAAATGGGGAAAATGATCCCCATATCAAGGAGTTTGATGATCTCCTTCTTCACGACCTCCTACATCTTCAGATTAAGCCGCCGCTGCGGCTGAACGACAGTCCTATAATTATCCTCCATGAGGATTTTATGCGTGCAGAACAAAGGGTTGATACCCTTAATGTCGATAATCTTCTATGCAATGGCCTCCTTGTGCTCTCGAAGCACCCTCAACAATCTCTCTCTCTCGACCTCCGTCAAAGCAGATGCAATATGAACCGGCAACTTCCTCTCCTCGTCCAAAACGCGTACTCTAGATGGGCAGGTAAATCCTTAAGCTCTAAGGAAGGAGGGGGGCTCTCTATAGAAGGTCGGTCCATTGGATCGTCTCGTACGATCCCATCAGACACCTCAGACTCACAGGTATATAACTCGGTGTCATCTTCCATTGACTGATCGGTCATGGCAACCATCTCAATCTCTGGAATGTCCCTATCAAGAATCTGAGTGTCGGAGGCAGATCTTCCACAGATCTGGCTGAAAAACTCCCCAACATGCTCCATGATGGTATCGATAAAGTAAAAGGAGTCATCAGCAGACTTGGGGTGTTTAAGTGACTGTCGAACATCAAAGGTGACGTTCTCATCCCCAACTCTCAAGATCAACTTACCCTCGCAGACGTCGATCAACGCCTGTGCAGTGGCAAGGAATGGTCGGCCTAAAATCAGTGGTACGCTATCATCGTCGTTCATGTGTCCAGAATGATAAAGTCCACCGGGAAGATGAACTTGTCGACACGAACCAGCATGTTCTCGACCACCCCTCGAGGGTATTTCACAGAACGATCAGCAAGCTGGATACTCATCCTGGTAGGCCTCGGTTCGCCTAAACCCAGCTTGCGATACACAGAATATGGCATGAGATTAATACTGGCACCAAGATCAGCCAGTGCGTGAATAACCGTGTCATCACTCAAGATGCAGGGAGTCGTGAAACTCCCTGGATCGGCCATCTTTTTTGGTAATTTCCTCTGTAAGACAGCAGAACAACTAGCACTCAGAGGGATGGAAGCGACCTCAGCAAGCTTCTCCTTATTCGAAAGAATATCCTTGAGGAACTTCGTTTGTTTAGGCATCTGTGTCAGTGCCTCAAGGAATGGAATGTTAAGGTGAAGCTGCTTCAAAAGGTCAAGAAATTTGGAATTCTGCTCCTCATCTCTATCTCTACGGAGTCTCCCGGGGTATGGCACTCTAGGTTTGTAGACTCTCGGTGGCTGCTGTCTCTCGGCCTGTGCTGAACTCCCTGGGCTGCTCCTCTGATGCACCTGGCCCGTGGAGACTCCATCTGAATCTCCTCATCCACCTGCTCCTCTCCAACTCCTGCAGGCTCCTTGACGACTCCTCGTCTAGACCTCTCCTGAATCACAGGCTCGTCTCGTGCCTCTGCACCGCTCCTCGTCGTCACAGCTTTTGCAAATCCCTTTGGGTTCTGCTCGGTGTTACTCGGTAGCGTACCCTGCGGCCTCTCGTTCAATCGACTGGCTATCTCCTCCATCTGCCGCTCGAGACTCTAAATCGACGCTCCTTGATTCCTCATGAACTGCTCGTGCTCTCGAAACTTCTCCTGCGTCTCCTTGTGTCGGGAATCCTCACTCGTCATAAGCTGCGACAACATATGCGTCTGTTGCGCCATCATCTCCTCCAAAGTGGGCTTCTTCTCCCCACTGCTCGCCCCCTCACCGGCATCCTGGAAAAGGCTCTGACGCTGCTGAAAACCGGACTGATTGACACTCCTCTAGTTGGAATTCTGATTGCCTCTCCATCCCGAATTATAAGAATTGAAAGAATTTGGATTTCGTTTTGGATTTCCTATGAAGTCTATGGCCTCCTCCTGCGAACTGACTGGGCACTGAACGGTATCATGCCCACCTCTGCAGATCTCACACAAATTGCTCTTCGTCTGCATGTCCTTCACCATCTTCGCTAACGCCTCTACCTGTGCCGTGAGTGCGGTGGTGGCGTCCACCGAGTGCATGCCGCGTGATATGGAGTCGACGGTCTTACCTCCTTGGGCGGGTGGTCTCTGGTATCCACTCATAGCTAGCCCATTGAACAAAGCGATACACTCATCGGGGTCCTTCGTTGTCAGCAAATTTCCTCCAGCAGCCGTGTCGAGCATACTCTGTGTCGCGTACGTCACTTTATTATAAAACTTCTCGACAACCGCCCAATTTTGCAAGCCGTGGTTCGGGCACAACGCTAATAGATTCTTAAATCGCTCCCAGGTATCGTAGAAACTCTCGGTGTCTTCTATCTGAAAGGAATGTATCTGATTACGTAGACGAGCGGCCTTAGCTAGAGGATCATACTTCTCAAGAAATTGGGTCTGCATGGCAGCCCAAATAGCTATAGAGCCCTGTGGGAGGGACTCGAGCCACAGACTCGCTTGATCAGCGAGTGAAAACGGAAAGACGCGGAGCTTAACGGCGTCTTCGGAAACGCCCGCAAGATGGAAAGTGTCGAAGATACGCACGATGCGAGTGAGACGAGAGTGCGGGTTCTCATGAAACAACCCGTGAAACTGAGCAGAATGAGCAATGGTATTTAGAATGTTCGACGGGATCTGCCAGTTCGTAGCAACTCCAATGGCGGGTGGTGCGATGCTGGATCTCGCGCCAGCATTGGCCGGTCGGGCCCGGTCCGCAACTGTCCTCCTCGGTGGTGGAATGTTGCCCATGATCCTATCCCTATCGTCGGAGTCAACGGATGAAGAAGTGGATGAGGGTGAAACGGGACGACGTCTCTCACGAAATTCTCTCTCTGGCTCGGGAAATACTTCCGTGTCGGGTGGTCCTAGAGATTGCTCTCAAAACGCCTAAAACCAGATTGCTCTCAAAAAATAATTACAAGTAGCACACAAGGTAAGTCCTAACTCGGATTGCTCTCAAAACGCCTAAAACCGTGTCCCCAGCAACAGCGCCAAAAACTTGATGTTTTTCTAATAACCCTATAATAATGACCCTCACAACTAAGCTTTAATATTAAAACGAAAATCCTAAAACCACAGACAACCGGCAAGTGTACCGATCGCACGTAGTATAGACCTAGGAAGTCCGAGTATTGAACACGTAGACACGTAAGGACGCTAACGATCACTAACCCTAGACAAGACCTACCTAAGAATAATATTTATTTGATTTTTGATTTCTTTTAACTTAACTGAACTAACCGGATTAACTAACAAAAGTTACCTAAAATAGAAAATTTAATGGAAAACTAACTGAGTTGACTCTGGATGGAAAAAAACGTCTACCTAGGTCTGAATCAAACTGTAGGCTTGACAAGCTAATGGATTGAATGATATCTAGACACCGGTCCCTAAATATGACACGACTAAGGATCGCTCGGGCTCACTGGATCACCTCTCGGTCTCACTCAATAAATCCTAACTACTCAAAATCGGCTAAAACCACCAAACCGGGAAATAATTGCTAACGTGTTCTAATGCTAGATCACCTCTCGGTCTCACCAACACTCGACCCTAATGGCAATGAATACTACACAATCAAGGATAGAGGAACAATTCAACTTAAACCAAAATAGATCAACTAGTCACTCAAAACACCTAAACCTGACAAGAAACGAACTCGCTCTCGCACAATCCTTATTCTAGCATATAAAGGCAATGAAATGACCCTACTTCTTATCACATCTCGTTCTCAAAGAAAGTGTCTAACCTCTGTACTTTAACCAAACAATCATGCAACAAAACCCTACGGTTGTTCCTACCACAAACAAACCCTAAACACCAAGTTTAGAATCAAACAATGCACCGATCAATCACTACAAAACTAATCAATCAACACACAGGGTTTATGCAATAAATTAACCAATATTTCCAATCCTTAAACACAACCTATTTCATGTCTAAATCAAACTTTACAATAGCAATTAAGGTCTATCAATCAAACAATCCATAAAACCTATCAAAACCTAACAATTAACATCATCCCTAGGTAGAACTAACAAGATTAGCCGAGAATCATAATTGGACAGCCATGAACATTTAATAAAACCATTAATAAACTCATCTTAAACATCAATTCAAACATTCAATAATCAATACTAATCAATAACAAGTCAATATCTCAAGTAATTGCAAAACTACTAATCAATTGAACAAGTAAATCAAAGTATATGAACAATGAAAAAGATGTAAGGATATGGATGGTTATGGGCTGCTCCCGGCTGATGTATGCTGATGGAGAATGATCCTGAGCGTTGATTCTTGAGTCTTCTTCCTTCCCTAGCCGCCAAGAACACCAAACCCTAGCCGATAAAACCTTTTTTTCTTTCTTTTTCTTCCTAGATAAAAGGCTCGTAAACTAAACGTATGCGTAAAAGGCTCGTAAACTACTCCAAAAGCTCGGTTTCTTTCTTTCATTCTCCCAAAACCTACAATATGAATGAAATTATGTAAAACCTATCTAAAACAAGTTAAAACACATAAAATGTAATTAAAAAACGTAGATAAAAGGTGCGGAAAATACGAGTGTTTTACAACACATCAAAACGCACTTACTGTTACTGTATTACTGTACTGCTGATTTCATTGACGCCTAATGAACACAAGTACACACACACACAAGTCCGAGGCTTAGGCCTAAAACAAGTTTTTCTCAAAAGCAATTTCAAGTAATTTTGAAATTCAGTTTTCCGATATTTCTTCCTCATAAAGATGGTTCTACATGGCGGGTATGTAGTAACTGGAAGGGGGACATGCTTGTTTTCTGAACTCTTGACACCAAAGTTATTGAAACCAAAGGATAAGCAATGCACATATATCCAATCATACGTCGGACCTGGTTGCTTACCTGGAGAGTTCGGGAAGGGCATGAAACTTATTAGGCCAAAACGTACCTCACCAAACGCCATATGAATCACAACTTTATGTTTTCAACCGTGATCATGTCCTCTTTGTGATAAGTATATGGTTGCAGTCCTTAGGATGTCACACAAGTCAAGGTGGTTCAAGCGACGTTTGACTCCGACCCTCAATGTTTTACAATGTGTTTTAACCAAAAGTCTTACAAATCGTGGTGATACATGAATAACTAGCTTTTGGTTCGATTTGATTGTGCATTTTGATTTATACGTTTTAACTGAAAGTCTATCAAGTCGTGGTGATACACGAATACCCAACTTTCGGTTCGATTTGATTAAAGATTTTTATTGAAACATGCAAATTATGACGATTCATATAACGTGTGATTCTGAATACTCAATCATTTATATTGTGGTTTTGACAAGTTATAGAGATGTGTGAATACTCGAGTTTCAATTTGTTTTCTGTGTTTATATTCATTAAAATTTCTAAAAGTCATGCTAGTACATAAATTGTTAGATTTCAATCCGTTTTCTTAATTTATAAATTCAATTATTATTGTAATTTGAGAAATTCGAAAAGTCATGGTGTTACATGAATAGTCGACTCTTCAATACTCATTTCCTCGTGTGTTTTAAATTGAGAATTCGAAAAGTCATGGTGATACATGAATAGTTGATATTCCAATACTCATTTTCTCGTGTGTTTTAAATTAAGAATTTGAAAAGTCATGGTGATGCATGAATTGTCGATTTTCAAATCTTTTTTTTATATAATTCGTTTAGTTTTAATTGAAAATTCGAAAAGTTATGGTGGTACATAAACACTCAATTTTCATTTCGATTTCATTACTCATATTAGGTTTGTAGCAATTTCATGTTTTTGTTTAAAAATTTGATATATTTTTATTCGAAAATTTACGAGATCAGTATTGACTCATGAGCACTTCGATTTCAATTTCAAATTTTGTTTCATTCGATTGTACTTATTTATTTATTTACATATTTATAGATGGATTCTGATTTTAGGAATCTCTCATGTAATGTTTCTTTTGATTTTGATATGAATTTCATATTTACGTCCAATGTCATGCGAATTGTTCACACTTCATGTCTTCTCGTTTTTCCTCGACGTTGTCCTTGAAACGCAACCAACAAAACGACAGCCCAAATCATCAAGCAAATGACCATCGATATCCCGACCATGACAAACCAATATTAATCACTAACCGCATCAATACAAAGCTATGCCTGAACCAATCCAGACCCGACACAACTCTTGGACACTTAAACTCAACCCAACAAAGATGCATACACGAGAACCCACACATATTCAATACCACCCACTCTATTCCTAGAAAATGTTTCCTAACCATTTACCATACCATATTGCTCGCACTTCAAGCCTGTAACGATTGTAACGACCCAAGCACCCCGTAATACTTAGATAGTCCTAACTCGTTTCCATCACGCAATACTTTATCCCGCCTTTCTTTGTCCACTTAAAATTTTATTCATTTTCTGGCCTCAATGCTTAATCTTTTTCAAACTCCTTAACCATGCAGTTTCCATGCGTACTTTTCCACGTTTATAAACACCTTTACTAAGAATTTCAAATCTCGATTATTTTAAATAGTCAATTAACAATATATATATACATATATATATATATATACATGTATATATACATACATATATATATACATATATATATAAACACCTTTACTAAGAATTTCAAATCTCGATTATTTTAAATAGTCAATTAACTATATATATATATATATTCACAAAAATTATCTCGTTACACGAATTATAATAAAGATATTTTTCTAAAAGGAATTTTATCTTCACCAAAGGATTTATTACCCATATTATTATTATTATTATTATTATATTTACTTATTAATATTATTTTTATTGCACTGATTAATATTATCGCCATCATTATTGCTATTATTATTTTAATTAACATTATTATTATTATTATTATTATTATTTCAAAAAGATCTTTAAAATAAAACAAATCAAGATCTTTCTATTCAAACAAGTCTTAAGCCGTAAGCCTATCAAATATAAAAGTTTCATTTTCAACGAGTTATTGACGATTCCCTCATAATGTTTTTCATAGGGCGCCGCCGAATAGAAAATCTCTTACTTTAAAAGCTTTACAAAGTTTTCAAGCTTTAGCGCTTGCTAATAATATTTTTTTATGCAAACTATTATTATAATGTTTCCTTGATTATCATGTTTTTACAATCGATTTTCATAAACTTGAACAAATTTTAACAATCATTTCTTTTCCCTTATTTGGCAACGCCAACGAGTTTCGGATTAGTAAACCATACCACCCTACCATAATAACCTTCATATCGTAAGACCCATTTTCGAGAAGACGTGCATCGCAAGTTACCTTTTTTTACCTTTCCTTCATATGTTACATATATTTTCTTTTCTTATGTTTTGGACATTTTCATGAAGTTTTAGGTATCGAATTCCATCCAAAGGTTTTCTCTAAAGTTAATATCAAGCTTGATTATTCGTTAATTGGTGAATAAGCACATGTTGAGTTTATTTTTATTACATGAATTGTTTGGTCATATTGTTCTATTTCCGCTCAACGTTTTGATTCGGATTATTTTGTTATTTATAATCCCAATGTTTTACCAATTTGAGATCAATATTTTAATTCGATCTTGAAATTTTGATTATTTTGTTCTCAATATTTGAGATTAATATTTTAATTCGATCTTGAAATTTTGATTATGGTGTTCTCAATGTTTTACCAATTGGAGGTCAACGTTTTACTTTGATCTCGAAGTTGCAATTATTTATCTCAAATTTGGCCCTTATTCACGTTGATATTTTCATTTGTTTATCGAGTCATTATTGACTCCAATAACTTAGTTGATTATTTTATTAAAGTTTCGTTATTATTCTCAGATCCAATGGTTATCAACTTAAGTGTTTACATTTGGTAGCTCAATGCTACGTTTACTTTACATGTTATTCTCAATTTTATTGTTTCATGTTCATGATTTCAATTTATGTTATCCGTTATTTTAATTATTCCATACTACTCAAGAGTTTCGCAAACATTGTTTGTATCTTTAAAACTTCAGTGATTTCATACTCTCGCTTATCCTTGACCGTAAGGATTGGTTTCTATCTATTCTAAATTCTGATCTGTATAGTTCATCGTTCTTGAATTCTAAAGTTTTCACATAAGGACTTATTATATTTTAAACCCACACAATGGGACGGATTATGTGGACCATCCGACGATAAGGGTAATTATGGGTCGACACGTAATTATCCAAGTCCTCGCATGGAAAACATAATAAGTACGTTGTATGCTATAACTCGAAACCTGGAATGATTTTGAAAGATGGGACAAGTGAAATATGATAAGGGCATGGTGGATACGCCACTGGTACATCCTATATATAAGTGTCCTTGCCATATTCTCATTTGTGGCGTCTTTCGGGCTATTCAAAGATCGACGTTGTTGTTTTTAATAAATTGGTATATAAAAACTGTTAAATTTAACAACTCTTTGTGTTAGTTGTTTTCTTTTAAAATTTTATTTTAATTTTTAATTTCGGGACGAAATTTCCAAAAGTTGTAAATCTTGTAACATTCGTTACTTTTCAAACCCGAAAACCCAACCTGTTTCAAATTTTCGGATTTTTGTTTTCAAGTATATATATATATTGTTAGGGCATGGATTTTCTGTATCCTCAACAAAGATTATTCAGAACTACTCCAAGATGTGGTATCCTCAGAGGTAACCGGTATCCTAATTACATTATATATATAACACGATTTTTGCTTCTTTCTATGTTTACTAGGTCAAATATCGTTATTGTGATCTCCCAAAGACTCGCACTTTCAGTTAATAAAGCGTGACAAGAAAGGAAACGTACTGATTGAAGGGCTAACGGCTAATTGGAATAATTCCGCAGTTTCCTTAAATATAGGCCATATTGTTAGCATTTTATTTTTGTATAAATAGAGCTCAAAACCGGATCATAACACACACTCTAGACATACGAGACTTACTAGTACTCGCATTCTCTGTAATCACGAACAAGTTTGAGCTCCACCATTGTAATCACCTTTGTTATTAATAAACCGGTGGTGATAGTTTTCACCGCCCGAGGTTTTTTGCTTGTTATCCTAAGGATAATGGGTTTTTTTCCTTGCAACAAATCATTGTGTCCAAGCACATTTACTTTCATTTTTACAAGAACCTAGTCCCGATTACAAATTTGGTTACGAAATCACTGTTGTCAATTTTTGACGAAAACAATTTGGCGCCCACCGTGGGGCTAACGGTGCTTTAATCCATTAAATCCGTTTATTTCATTCACCTTCATTCTCTTTACAATGGCCTCACAACCAAAAACCAGTTCAGTCTTTGCTCCGGTGGTCACTACAGCTACAAGTGTCAACCCAGGACCTCCACCACTGCCGAAGAAAAATACTCAGCCCAGAGGAGAAATTCCACAATTCGCGGGGTCATCCACACGGATGACCCGGTTATTTCTAACAATGATACTTTTGCTTTGATGAAATAGGTCAAAACGTACATGGAGCAGCAAGAGAAGACCAACTCAAGGCAATTCAAGGAGATTGAAGGAATCAAGAAGAAACCAGGGCATCGTGCCCAGAGTCATTGATTTTGATTCTCCAGGATCTTCTATCCTTCAGAATCCCGGATCATTGGGGACACAATCGGCAAGGATTCCACCACAGCAGCAATCAGGATACTAGGGAACTTTTCCTTCAGTATCCTCGAAGTTACTCGGACCAACGAGGCCAGGGTCCGTCAACATACAGCCTCTCCAGCTGGCATATTTTCATCAGGATCCCCTATGATGTCCTCAGAAGTGCATGTTGGAGATGACATCCCTATGCAGGCACCACCTTATTATGGGGATACCATCAATGCAGGAATTAACCACCCAAGCTCAGGATACCAGAGACCTAACCAAGATCCTGGTAACAGTTTACTTAATTTATACACTAAGAGGAGAAATACTCAGCCCAGAGGAGAAATTCCACCATTCGCGGGGTCATCCAACGGATAGACCTGGTTATTTCTAACAATGATATTTTTGCTTTGATGAAACAGGTCAAAACGCTCATGGAGCAGCAAGAGAAGACTAACTCAAGGCTATTCAAGGAGATTGAAGGAATCAAGAAGAAACCACGGCATGAGGCCACTCCAATCATGCCTAGAGTCCTTGATTTTGATTCTCCAGGATCTTCTATCCTTCAGAATCCCGAATCCTTGGGGACACAATCGGCAAGGATTCCACCACAGCAGCAATCAGGATACTAGGGAGCTTTTCCTTCAGTATCCTCAGAGTTACCCGGACCAACGAGGCCAGGGTCCGTCAACATGCAGCCTCGCTCAGCCATGTCAGCCGGCATATTTTCATCAGGATCCCCTATGATGTCCTCAGAAGTGCATGTTGGAGATGACATCCCTATGCAGGCACCACCTTATTATGGGGATACCATCAATGGAGGAATTAACTACCCAAGCTCAGGATACCAGAGACCTAACCAAGATCCTGGTAACAGTTTACTTAATTTATACACTAACCGTGGATCTGTGCAGGACAAGGGGATCCCCCGATATAGCCAGGGAATTACGAAAAATGAAGGACATGATCTCCAGTATCCCCGGGATAATCCGTCCCATAGCTGAAGTCCCGGCAGGCAGTCACAAACTTTCCAAGTTCACTTGGCCCATATGTGACGTGGAGATCCCTTGGAAATTCCAGATGCCCAACATGAAACTTTATGACGACACTACGGACCCTGAGGAGCATGTAGCTCAATACAAAGAATGGATGGAGGTCAACCCTATCCCCGCAGAAATCAAAGAAGCCTGTCTATGTAAAGGGTTTGGTTCAACACTAACAGCGCCGGCCCTCAAATGGTTATTAAGTATTCCTTCCAAAACTATCACTTCCTTTGCTCATTTAATTAACTTGTTTAATAATCAGTTTTCGTGTAGTAGATCTTTTGAGAAAATGACAGGTGATCTATATAGAATTGTTCAGCATAAAAATGAATCCCTAATGGATTACATAATCAGATTTATCAGGGAAGCTTTGGAAATCCTCAACCTTGAGATGGCAGCTGCTGTTGAAGCCTTCAAGATGGGACTTAGGAAGGATTCTCTTTTCTATGACGACCTAGTCATGACTCCATGCAGGAATCTTGATGAAGTCAGAAGCAGGGCATTGAGATGCATCCGGCTGGAAGATGATAAGAAGGCTCATGGAGGTTTGGTGGTCCCAAAATATGAGTCTACCAACAGGAAATCAGACTCCCCTCAAAAGTCTTTAGGCCAAAGCCTTATTCCAAGCAGGATAATCCCAAGATCAATGCTGTGGAAGAAGACGAGGATGACGAAGAATATCCTAAAATATCCGAATATTGCTTTAACCTTGATATTGGTGGTGTAATATGTGCCATGCAGGATTTAGGTGATAAGGCCAGATGGCCTAAGAAGAATGAGAAGCCTGGATCAAACAAAGACAAGTCAAAATGGTGTGCATTCCATGAAGACTTTGGCCATCGCACTGATGATTGTATAGCACTTCGGAAGGAGATAGGATACCTTCTCAGCAAAGGACACCTGAAGGAACTATTTGGAAAAAACAAGAACAAAAGCCAGGAACCTGTCAAGATACCTGAAAGGGCACCTTCTCCACCACCCGGAGTTAAGGTGGTATCCTTCATCTCGGGAGGATTTGACATCTGCGGAACCTCGTATTCAGCGGCTAAGAAACGTTCTAGAGAAACAAAAATGGACAACGGAGAAAGACCTCTCCGTACTTCCACATTGACGACTCAAAGAATCATATCCTTAGATGAGGAAGATAGATGTGACCTTGTGGATCCCAACCATGACGGTTTGGTAATTACTTTATGTATAGCTAACTGTTTTGTGCGCAGGATACTCGTTGATGGAGGAAGCTCTTATGAACATTATCCAGATGGAAGACTTGAAGAAAATGGATATCCCAGAAACAGAGATTATCCCGAAATCCTTAGTTCTTGTCGGATTCAGTGGCAAAACCAAGAACACCTTGGGTGAAATCAAACTTCCAATATATATTGAGGGAACTAACTCCCTACAAAATTTTTGCGTTATTGACTCTTTATCTTGTTGTAATGTGATTTTAGGCAGGCCCTGGATCCACAGCATGAAGGCAATACCCTCGACCTACCATCAGTGTGTGAAACTCCCAAGTCCCTGGGGAGTCATCAAAATTGAAAGTGATCAGCAAGATGCCAAGGAATGTTATGCTTCATCAATGAAGTGGACTACAAAGCCTACTCAAGCATAGCAATTACAGCAACAACCAGGGAAGGTCCTGCAAGCAAGAGAGCAGGATGTAAAGGAAGTATCTTTGGATCCTCAGGATACTGAAGTCAAAGTATTGTTAGGAACAAGTATTCCTGGGGATATTGAGATGGAATTGATATCCTTTCTAAAGAAAAGAGCTTCTACCTTCGCCTGGAAACATGAAGATATGACAGGTACATCTAAATCTATAATCACTCATAAACTTGGTATAGATAAATCTTTCAGGCCAGTACATCAGAAACGAAGAAAGTTTGCTCCTGAGAGAAACACAATCATACAAGAAGAAGTGCAGAAACTGCTCAAGACCAAAATGATAAGGGAGGTCCATTATCCTAGATGGTTGGCCAATCTAGTTGTGGTCCAGAAGAAGAATGGAAAGTGGAGAGTATACGTAGACTTCACAGACCTAAATAAGGCCTGCCCAAAAGATCCATTTCCACTCCCACACATCGACTCAATGGTGGATGCAACTGCCGGCCACGAACTGCTAACATTCATGGACGCATCCTCAGGATTTCAACAGATTCAAATGGAGCCTTCAGACCAAGAAGACACAGCCTTCATAACTCCCACAGGTATATACTGTTATAGTGCAATGCCTTTTGGACTTAAAAATGCAGGTGCAACATATTAAAGGCACGTCAACATGATGTTCAAAGACTAACTGGGGGACACGATGGAAGTCTACATAGATGACATGTTTGTGAAGTCAAAAAAGGCTGAGGATCATCTTAAAGACTTGGAGACCGCATTCGATATCCTGGATGAATACAAAATGAAGTTGATTCCAGCCAAGTGTCACTTCGGGGTTAAAGCAGGAAAATTCCTGGGATACATGGTCACCAAGAAAGGAATAGAAGCAAGCCCAGAGCAGATCAAGGCTATCCTGGATATCAAATCACCAAAGAATGTCAAAGATGTCTAAAGGTTGATCGGAAGAATAGCTGCTCTCAACAGATTCATCTCAAGATCTTCAAAGAAGTGCAAAATCTTCTACGATATCCTAAGGAAGAATCAAAAGTTCGAATGGAGAGAAAAACAAGAATGGGCACTGCTATCCCGGAAGGAGTACTTATCCTCAGCACCACTTCTAATGAAGCCAGTCGATGGTGAGCCTTTATCCCTATACTTAGCCGTTTCTGGGAGTGCAATCAGTGCCGTCTTGGTCAAGGATCACGAAGGTCAACAACATCCAATATATTATGTAAGTAAAAGTCTACTAGATGCTGAATCCAGGTATTCTTATCTTAAAAAGTTAATTTTAGCACTTATAATGGCTTCCACTAAACTTAGACATTACTTTGAAACTCATGCTATACATGTAAAGACTAACTATCCTATTAAAGTTGTTTTGAGAAAATTGGAAATGTCAGGTAGGATGGCAAAATGGGCTGTGAAACTTAATGCATACGATATCTTGTATGAACCAAGGACAATCATAAAATCTCAGGCACTTGCCGACTTTGTGGCTGATTTTAGCCAGGATATACTTGAGGAAGTAGAGAAGGAGGTTCAACAATTGGACATCAAGGAAAATTGGACTCTGCATACTGATGGGGCCTCCAACATAAGAGGAACAGGTCTAGGTATCCTTCTAAAATCGCCACAGGGGGACATAATACCTCTATCCATATCTTGTGAATTTCAGGCTACTAATAATGAGGCTGAATATGAAGCCTTAATAGCTGGTTTGCAATTAGCTAAGGATATGAAGGTCAGGTATTTGCAAGTTTATGTTGATTCTTTGTTATTAGCTAACCATTTCAATGGATCTTATGTAGTAAATGTAGAAAACCTAGCGAGATATTTAGAAATAGTTAAGAAATTAGCTATGTATTTCGAGACATTTGACATAGTGCAGGTACCAAGAGAAGAGAACACTAAAGCAGATGCCTTAGCAAACTTGGCATCAGCTCTCAAGATACCAGGAGATGTCAAGATACCTAACATGCATATCTTGACTCCAGCAACAAAGGAGAACCTCGAAGTCTTAGAGACTTCGAAGTCTAAGGATAACCCAGCGTCTTGGACTAATCCCATAATACGATATCTTCAGGATAACGAGATCCCAAAAGGGGAAAATCCCAGAGCTTTCCGAATGAAGGTAACCCAATACATTGTCTTAAATAATTTTTTGTATAGAAAATCACTTGCAGGTCCATACCTTAGATGCTTGGAATATCAAGAAGCATAAGAAGTTCTCAAAGACATACATGAAGGCGATTGTGGAAACCACACTGGGGGCAGAGCCTTAGCATCCAAGATACTAAGGACAGGCTACTTCTGGCGAACAATGAAGAGAGATGCAATGGATTTCTCCAAGAGGTGCGATGCTTGCCAAAGACATAGCAACATATTACATCAACCAGCTGAACCATTATATCCTATCATATCCCCATGGCCATTTATGAAGTGGGGAATGGATATTGTGGGAAAGCTGCCCAAGGCTCCTGGTGGAAAAGTCTATATGCTAGCCATGACGGATTACTTCTCCAAGTGGATCGAAGCAGAGGCATTTGTTCAAGTTAAAGAAAAGGATGTGATCTCATTCATCAAACGCAACATCTTAACAAGATTCGGTATCCCAGCAGAGATTGTTTATGACAATGGATCACAATTCATCGAAAAAAGAACAACCAACTTCTGTGAAAGTTGGGGAATCAAGATGGTGACCTCAACTCCAGTACATCCTCAAGCTAATGGTCAAGCAGAATTCAGTAACAAGATAATTATCAACAATCTGAAGAAGAAATTGGGGTCCAAGAAGGGTAAATGGGCTGAGGAACTACCATTTGTTCTTTGGGCTGACAGGACCACTTCAAAAAACACAACAGGGCAGACACCTTTCTCCTTGGTGTTTGGGGCCGAAGCTGTTATCCCTACCGAGATGGTGATCCCTACAACAAGAACCAACATCCAGGATACTGAGTCCAACAACCAAAGCCTTACCGAAGACTTGGATACCATCGATGAACTCAGAGATCTCGCCAGGGTCAGAATGGCAGCATACCAACAAAGAATAGCCAAGTCTTACAACAAGAATATCAGGGTTCGAAGGTTCCAAGTAGGAGATATGGTATTAAGAAAGGCATTCCAGAATACCACTAACCCAGCAGATGGAAAGCTAGCTCCAAAGTGGGAAGGCCCTTACTTAATCGATTCAGAAGCAGGTAAAGGGGCCTACAGGTTAATTACTATGGAAGGTGTTCCTATACCAAGAGCCTGGAACGCAATCCACCTCAAGGCGTATTTCTGTTAGTATACCTAACTGGTATGATGGTATCCTCAAAAGGAAGGTATGTTTCCTTATCTATTCTTACATTTTTTAACTCTATTATTTCTAAATCAAGTTTACTGACTTAAGCATCGGAGGGGTGTTAGCCAGGCTAACACCCACCCCTCATCAAGAGCTTAGCATTTTGTAGTTATCCTAAGGATATGTTATCTCGACAACAGTCAGATGCTGTTCACCTCCCAAACGAAGATGATATCCATGATATCCCTCAAGGTTTAAAGGTCTTCACATTTCCAACGAACACCAGGGGCCCACGAATATGATATCTCGGATATCTCAAATGGTTTAAAGGTCTTCACCTTTCTAACGACGCCTGGAGCGCACGATGATTCGGGTATGGTTCGAGGCAGGCTGACCAGACCAGCTGACAATCCGTCTATTGTTGGCTATATACTAAATCCTTAAGATAAGTGGCAGACGTGTCACACAAACGGTTTATAACATTTTCATGTTATCTAAGGTTTATAACACTTTCGTGTTATCTAAAGTTTTGGCATAATCATGCCCATACGTTTGGGACTTTCCCCAGTCTTATCCCACGTTTAGACATTTTCATGTCTCTAAAGTAAAAACCAATTCGCTAGCGAAAAGGCTTTATCGCCAGTTAATGGGCTTTGTCACCAGAATTATCTAACTTTGTTTCGACAGATTGCTGAGAAGATTACTAAGTTTGATTTTAACTTAACAACATCCTAGAAGCTTGATACTTAAAAAAGTCAACAATTGGGGAAATCACATGTAAGCCTATCAGATTTATAAATAATCTCCACAAAGGTACTCTTTACATTTAGTTTTATCACTTGATTTTTACTTCAAATTATAATCTTTTGGTTTGATTGTGATAACTTACACAAGGCGTAAGAATACATTATCCTTAAAGATATTTTTTATTGATTCCTGATAATCCTTTTGATTATGTTTTCTAAAGACTTATAATCAGTAAAACATTTTACAATCAGGATTCATTATTCTCAAAATGGTAAAAATATTTTAGAACCATGTTTTCAAGAAACATTATCATCAAAATAACTTATTTCAGAAAATTAAGACATATAATCTTCCAACTAAAATTTAAAAGTTATTGAACACAATACATAAAGCCAAAAGATTATATTATTACTAATCATAAAGTGCAGGAAACTAGAAAGGCAATACCCGGGTTTCGTCTTGAAGAACCAAGATCCCTCCACCTAAATACTGCCAGATGTTCAAAAGTTAAGATTACATGGTTTTCGTGTTGGAAAGTCAAGATCCCTCCACCCATGTATCCTAATATCCTAAACATACTATTGTTCAAGACAAGAGAAAGTAAATTGTTCATAAACCATCACAACCCAACATTGAACCACAAATACAAACATAAAAATTGGGCTCAGGCTTTTTCTTTACCGCCATCATCGCCCAATTGTACTTCGCCACCAACCGCCTTCGCCGCTCCCTTGGCCGCCACATCCACTGCCTCTTCCACAACCTTTTCTACTCTGCTCGGACCAGCTTCCTCCACCTTCTCCCCACCAAGCTCAGCCAGTATCTTCTCCCAACCAGCTACTTCCCAGAAAGGAGTGTCCAGACCAGCATCCTTCGCCTCTTTAGCCATCTTAAGCCAGGATTGGAATACAGAAACAACAGAAGACTTCTTCGCCCCCTCCATAGCATCATAAACCTTTATCAAGCATTCCGCCTCTTGATGAGCCAACTCCTTCTTGACCAGCGACAACTCCAGTTTCAGGTCATCTAGCTCTTTGGTCTTCTTATCAAGAAGACTGGCCTTTGTCACCCCCACCTTCATCAGTTCAAAGATACGAGTATGGGCTTCATGGAGTTCAAGGCTCATGGCATCAAACCGGGAGGAAAGATACTCGAGGCCCTACAAGGATAAAGAATCCCCAATATAAGTTATTCTCAGGATATGAGAAATCATGACAAATGAAGTAGATATCTGCTGAGTCTTATTCATGGCATCATAAAGAAAAACACATCAGTCACAAAAGATATCAGTATATATTCAAGATACACTATCCTACTTTTGGAAACCCAGAGATAAGGAAGAGTATTGGGCTGTGGAAGAGAATATCTCCTAACAAAGAAAAATTGTCTCTTCCATTGGTCATTGTTCTGGATGTTTTTCAAGACCAATGGAGATTGACCAGATTTGATCTTAAGGAGATATCTTGAAGACCCATGGCTATGAAGGTCGTATACAGAAGCAAGGTCAGAAAGAGTAAAGTCAAGAGCGTGGTCAGCGATTAGTCTCTCCAAAACAAGCAAAGTCCTCCAAACCATGGGCATGGTTTGGGCATAGCTAAGACCAGTTCTTGAAAAGAACTCGGTGGTAAAGGCAGGAAATGGATAGGAAAAACCAATTTTGAATGGCAAAAAAGGAAAACAGATTTAGGTTTTTGAAACATGGTCAGAAGATAGGATGGCATCAAAAGGCCTAAAAACTGTTCGCAGAGGAAAACATCCTCGAGACCTCAAGTTGGCGATGTCTGCATCACCAAAAATGCATATTTCACTTGCTGGACTAGCAAGGAGATTCTGTGATACAAAATCCTCAATACCAGAAGGGCGGAGCTTCGGACTCGTGATTTGAGAAGAGGGAATAGAGGAAAGTTACCTGGACAATGGAAGAAGATGGATGGAGATATTATTTATCCGGGTAATTATAAAGCCGACCTAGGGTTTACCCAAAGAACGGATGAGTGACACGTGTAACAGCAATCCGCCGCACATGCAGAAATTTGAAATTCAAAATTTAAAAATTTTATAGCTGTAATGCATATCCACAGCTGTTAAAATTTGGGGACAATTGATAGGGCACGGATTTTCAGTGTCCTCAGCAAAGATTATTCAGAATTACTCCAGGATGTGGTCTCCTCAGAGGTAACCGGCATCCTAATTACATTATATATATAACATGATTTTTGCTTCTTTCTATGTTTACCAGGTCAAAGATCGTTATTGTGATCTCCCAAAGACTCGCACTTTCAGTTAATAAAGCGTGAAAAGAAAGGAAACGTGCTGATTGAAGGGCTAACGGCTAATTGGAATAATTCCGCAGTTTCCTTAAATATAGGCCATATTGTTAGCTTTTTATTTTTGTATAAATAGAGCTCAAAACTGGATCATAACACACACTCTAGACACATGAGACTTACTAGTACTCGCATTCTCTATAATCACGATCACGTTTGAGCTCCACCATTGTAATCACCTTTGTTATTAAAAACCGGTGGTGATAGTTTTCACAGCCCCGGGTTTTTTCCTCGCAACAAATCATTGTGTCCAAGCATATTTACTTTCATTTTTTACAAGCACCTAGTCCCGATTGCTAATTTGGTTACGAAATCACTGTTGTCAATTTTTGACCAAAACTTTTATATATATATATAGATGGATATATTATTAAATTCTCAAGATTTGTTTGACATTCGTAAATGTTTTCCGACACGGTTTATCGTTCAATGTATTTATGTTCATCATTACTATTAATAAAATATTCACGACGTTTGATGTTAAATGTCGTTCAATGGCTAGTACGTTATTCGTTTACAAAAATCTCGAGCTTTATCGTTAACGACTTTCAAGCCAAATGCATAATTATGTTTTAATTCCTATTTTAAAAGAATTAGAAACTCAAGGGACTGAACATGTAAAATTATATTAAGTTATATTATTAAACCAGCCCTCCTCCCCCCCGCCCCACCCTTCATGATTTTCCAGCAGCCCGGAATTCCGGCGACCCGCGACTCTCTTTCACCTGTAAATCATCGCCTGTTTGACCCAATTAAACCAAACAACAACCTTAGTCATCAATATTAAACTATAATTGATTAACTAATTACATATCCCCGTTCCGTAGCCGTGATTTAAGCCCCGTAATTTTCGCTGGAAAACATGATAATCAAATTAATACAATTGAAAACTATACGCTCCATTAACTGGTATAAATAGGACCCTAATATCTATCTAAAACTACCACCAACATCAATATACTCTTAATCGATCTCTATAACTCCGATTTGAGCAACCAAAAAAATTACCGCCACCCCGTCGTTCTCCCTCTTTCCGGCGCCCGCCCTTAGAGGTACTTATTATATGTTTTTGAATCATTTTCATCCGCTTATCATTAACCCTAAACTAATTTGAAAGGACCTGGAATAGATTTCATGAATTGGGAATTAGGGTTTCTTTTAGGAAAAAGATGAATTGGAAACTTAGTTCTTATATTTCTGTTTTTATTAATATACCAAGTTCAAGGCCTGGTATAGTGGTTAGACATTCAACATGTTACACCATAGACCCGAGTTCGAACCTGGGTCATTTACACTTTTTTTTCTGTTTTTCTTAGACCTTTTTATATAATATTCAAAAATTATTAAAAATCATTAAAAATTCAAAAATATCATTTTAAATTTAATAAAATTAGTTATAATTTATTTTTATCATTACCCAACTAAAAACCGACTTTTGTTTCGTTAAAGTTATTGAAAAACCAATCAATATTATATTATTTTGAAACTATTCGCCAACTTTTTAAAAACCGGGCTTTGTAAAAACTAGTAAATTTCCCATATTAATAACAAGTAATTAGATGAAAGAATATTTACGTTAATATTTCTTAAATCGTTAATATTAGTTTCGATAAGCTTTAATTCATTAATATTAGTTTCGTTTAACTTTAATTCGCTAGCTTTAAAATTCGTTAACTTGTAATTCGTTAACCTTAATTCAATAACATAAAATCCATGCCTTGTAAATTATCGTAACGTTCGTATTAGTTTTAAAGTGATAACATTAAAATAATATAAACCATTAAAATTATCCATGCTGTAAAATACTAAAAGCTAATAAAATATTATATAATCCCAAAAAGTAAATTATTTAAACTTTTATAATTCCGTTAGTTGGTATTTAAATATTTGTATTTATTTATAGTTCGAGAAGTTCAAATGTTTCGGATTCTTTAAACGCATTTTCGATAGCTTCGGTTTCGGTTTCGTTATTATGCTATTGGCTTTTATACAAGTTTTTCTTCGCATTCGAGGTGAGTTTCTCACACCCCCTTTTTAATGTTTTTATTACTTTTGGGGAAGCATATGTATCCTACAAAACTTCAAGTATTTACGATATTGCTTACAAACTACAATTCATTACATGGACTTGTGTGTTTACTTGATTACCTGCTCAGAATTACTTGCTCAGTGGTTGCCTCAATAAGTATGATCATACGCCCCCTTTGCACTCAGGTCCATTTGTATCGAGTGGAAAAGGGACCCATATCTGAGTATGGTGGTAGCCCCAACTGGAAAGGACCTTCGTTTGTTCTTTACACTCCCGTTCATTGCATCGAGTGTAAAGAACCCTTATGTGCTCATTTCAATAGTTTCATGGAATTTTATGATTTTTACGTATTATATCAAACTGTAGGAATCTCACCAGCTATGTTCATAGCTGACTTTATTTTATACATATGTTACATGTGTAAAGATATGAGGATGAAAGTTAGAAGACACATAGCATGCCTATAGGATATTCAAAGAACAACTTATCATTTGTTTATTTATTTGTTACAACTTGTATTATTTGATAAACTTGTGTTTAATGAAATAATGTTATTATGGTCACCTAATAGTGTCACGTGTGTTTGAGCAATCTGTACGTCACACTCAGGCGTTTCCGCTTTAACCGGGGTGTTACAATTTTCCATTACCATTCATTGATCAAATAATTGAAAAACTTTCGGGTCATAGATATTATTGTTTTTTGGATGGGTATTCGGGGTATAATAAAATTGCAATCCATCCCGATGACCAACACAAAACTACTTTTACTTGTCCATATAGCACCTTTGCTTTTAGACGGATACAATTTGGATTGTGTAATGCCCCGACCACTTTTCAAAGATGTATGATGAGCATATTTTCAGACAAGGTCGAGGATTCACTTGAGGTTTTTATGGACGACTTTTCTATTTTTGGTTCAACTTTCGAGTCTTGTCTCTATGATTTAGAAAATGTTTTAAAACGATGTGTTGAGACAAATTTGGTGTTAAGTTGGGAGAAAAGTCATTTCATGGTACAAGAAGGTATTGTGTTGGGTCATGTGGTGTCAAGTAGGGGGATGCAAGTTGATCAAGCAAAGATTAAAGTAATTTCATCTTTGCCACCCTTGAAAAATGTAAAAGGGGTGAGATCGTTTTTGGGACATGCCGGATTCTATAGGAGATTCATTAAAGGTTTTAGTGCAATTTCAAAACCTTTATGTAATCTTTTATTGAAGGATGTCCCCTTTGAGTTTACTAATGAATGTTTGCAAGCGTTTGAAAGTTTGAAGGAGAAACTATTGCAAACACCAATTCTACAATCGTCAGATTGGTCAAAGCTGTTTGAAATTATGTGTGATGCTAGTGATAGCACGGTTGGAGCGGTTTTGGGTCAAATAGTGGATAAGAAACCGGTTGTGATTTATTATGCGAGCAAAACTTTATCTGAGGCACAACTGAACTACACCACTACCGAAAAGGAGTTACTTGCGGTGGTGTATGCCTTAGATAAGTTCCGTTTGTATATTTTGGGAAGTAAAGTTGTGGTGTACTCGGATCATAGTGCGGTTCGATATTTGATGGAAAAGAAACATGGAAAACCGCATTTGATTCGATGGGTATTGTTGTTGCAAGAGTTTGATCTTGAAATCCGTGACAAGAAGGGATTTGAGAATGTAGTAGTGGATCACTTGTCTCGGATTAGCCTTGAGGGTGTTGATGATCTGAAGGAGATAAACGAGAAATTTCCGGATGAACAGTTGCTTGTTGTCTCAACCGCACCGTGGTATGCTCATTATGTCAACTATTTGGCCATGGGTGCGATTCCGGAATATTGGTCCAAGAAAAGAGGGCAACAATTCATGGCCCAAGTCAAGCAACACATTTGGGATGAACCGGATCTTTTCAAGATTGGAGCGGATCAAGTTGTTAGAAGATGTGTACCTGAGAATGAAGTAAAAGAGATTTTGAAACACGCCCATTCATCGGCATGTGGGGGCCATTTTGGTGGTTCTAAAATGGGGTTTAAGGTACTTATGTGTGGATTCTATTGGCCAACGATTTTTAAGGATGCTAATAAATATACTCGGCATTGTTTAAATTGCCAAAGAATGGGCGGTATATCAAAAAGGAATGAAATGCCTTTACAACCCATTTTTGTTGTTGACATTTTTGATGTATGGGGCATAGATTTCATGGGCCCATTTCCAAACTCATGCGGGTAACTTTACATTCTTGTTGCGGTGGATTATGTGTCAAAGTGGGTCGAAGCGGTTGCAACAAGAACGAATGATCATTCCGTGAGTTGTAAGTGTGTTCAATCCAACATCTTTTCAAGATTTGGGATTCCTCGAGTTATCATAAGTGATGGTGGATTGCATTTCAAGAACTTTGCATTTGGCAAATTGTTGAAGCGTTATGGTGTTAATCACCGAATTGCAACGCCTTATCATCCTCAAACAAGTGGCCAAGTTGAAGTCTCTAATCGACAAATTAAAGAAATCTTAATGAAGACGGTTCGGGTTGATAGAAAAGATTGGTCGATTAAGTTGGCTGATGCATTGTGGGCTTATCGCACGACTTACAAGACACCGATTGGTACCATTCCTTATCGGTTGGTGTATGGGAAGGGTTGTCGTTTGCCAATGGAAGTAGCTCACCGTTATGGGCAATTATAAATGTTAATATGGGTTACAATGAAGCCGGTGAGTTGAGAAAGTTGAGATTGAACGAGTTGGAGGAATTCCAGGATGAGGCGTATGAATGTGCTTCTAATTACAAAGAGAAATTAAAAAGGGTGCATGATGCTAAGATACGGAAACGAACATTTGAGATTGGGCAAAAAGTGTGGCTATATAATTCAAGACTCAAACTGTTTCCCGGGAAGCTTAAAAGCAAATGGATGGTCCCGTATGTGATCACAAGAGTCGGGAGTTTTGCTGATGTGGAAATTGAAGACATGCAAAGTCAAGTTAAACAAGTTGTAAATGGACATCGTTTCAAACCGTACTTAGAGGGGAAAGATGTGAACATGCTTGACAATGACAAGGTGAGTTTCCTCTTAAGCTCACCGGATGGTTCCACCGCATAAAGGCCCAGGTATGTGTATGGTGTAAATAGCTTTTGTTAACAGTTATTTTGTTTTAAATTACCTTTCTCGTTGCGAGAGTGTTCGAGCCAAGTGTGGGGAAATTCTTAGGAATTTCTTTACTGTGTTGAGGACAACTCGGGATTTTCATGGGGGGTAGGGTAATTTTTAGTTTAGGGTAATCTTTGGTTTAGTTTAGTTTTGTTTTATATAATTTAAAAAAAAGGGTATACCGTGGACCATGGTGTTGACCGTGGCCCACGGCCAACTCATCGTAGGACACGGTGAAGGCAGGCTACCACGGTACGGTCCGGTCTGTTCGTTTTGGTACAACTCCACCGTGGAATACCGTCCAGACCGTGGCCCACGGTCTAATTGATTGAAAAACATTGACCCTAGTCAACCGTGGACCATGGTTCACACGGTGGTCCACGGTGCGGCGCGCTCTGATGCAATCCGACGGGTTTTCTAGGTGTTAAAAGAATTTTTGTTTTATATTATAACAATTCACAGCCACCAATTTCACCTAACATCTTCTGCAACTTCTTAAACTTCTCTCTCAAACCCTAATTTCACCATCATCTCTTCCAATTAACCATCAAAATCCAAGTTTCTTAACCCGATTGTGAGTGAATTTCTGTGAGAATTAACAGTACAAACCTTATTCCCTTTCATTCTTAAGTGTTATCCTGTTTGTGAGGGTTTGGAGTCCGAATATTTCAAAGATTTTTTTGGGGGTTTCTTGTTTGCTAGTGAAAGAATACTTGTTTATCATCCTAAACATCAACCAAGGTATGTCTTTGTCAATTCTTTGAACACATTTGAATAATTGTTAAGGTAGTGTTGAATTGAGAATACCCACTTGCTTGTTAGTTGTAATGGTTATACATTGTAGTTGTGGATAATAGATAAATGCTTGAAATTTGTGATTTTTCATTGAATAGTTGAAAAATTAAGTGTTTATAGAAGTTTTGAGATATTGGTTAATTAAATAACGAGTTTATTATCCACAACCATGGTGACAAGCAAGTGTGGGGAGGGACATAGTGAATTGATTTGGTTTGTTTTTGGTGGTTTTTTGTGTGTATATGGGAAGAACTTCGGACAAAGGAAAGGGAAAGGCTACATCTTCGAGTGGTCGGGCTGCTCAAGTCAAGAGACAACGCTTGCGAGAGGAGCAAGAACAGGTGCGAGTGGAAATCCCGAAACCCGACTGGAGAGGTGGAGTATTATCAAGCTATGCTCTAGAATGGCAACCAGAGCTGTTTAGAGATAAGCTAAGCGGTTTGAGAAGTGACTGACCCCGGTTTTGAAGCGTTTGGGGTATTTACTGATTTGAAGCGTTGGGGTGGGAAGCTGCCCTCAAGTGTTATGATGAAGAGAGCAATACGTTGTATGAACAGGAGATTGAGGAATGGGTATCTACCTTGAGATGCCCACCATTCAAGAAGGGGTTGGATATGAAGTTAATTGGTACTGTGGGGGGAACTCAAGTGGTGATGTCCTTTGGCACGTTTAATCAGATTGCTTTGTTTGATAGCAAAGCCTCCAATTCGTATGTGTACCCTTTGGTTAAGGATTTGTATGATAGTCCCGACAAACATCCTCAATGGCATGATATGCTATCCAAAGTCTTGAAAGGGGGCTGTTGGGGTCCGAGTTCTAGTATAAGAAGAAGAGACTTGAAGATTGAGGCAAGGTTATTAATGACAATATGCTTAACTAATGTTGTGCCACGAAGGGGATATATTTCGGTAGTCAGGAATAGCGATATTCCGATTCTATATGCTTTGATGGATGGAGGCCCACGCATTTCTTATCGCTATTTGGTTATGATGAACATCTGGATCTGACGGGAAAGCAATAAAAGAAAGTTAATTCCCCATTGTCGATTGATTACTACCCTGGTAAAGCATCACCGGGTTATTCAGGATGGTGCGGTCGGATTAACTAAGAATTTTAAGGAGCATAAGTTAGACGATTTGGGTCCAGGCTGGAACTACACAAAGGATGAGAGGTACCATTACTTGAGGAATGAGAGGGTGAGGTGGAAAGTGTTAAGGGAAGATGTTGAACCAGAGACAGGTGAGGCGTTTGATGAAGAGATTGAGGAGCCAAGTGATACGGAGGACATGGATACTGCTGGTGATAGTGGATCCTAACAAGGGGGTTGGGATTATTCATCTGGATATGCTTCATATGGAGACAATTGGGCCCACATGGGTTCGATTAATGAGGTGGTGGAGAGGCATCGGCCTTCCACTTTTGATAATTGGTCGGAGGAGTCCCGAGCGCTTTTTGACCACCAAACTTTCATGGGGGCCTACCATGAACGAGCTGAAAAGGAGAGGCATGACCGCTAGAGATTTGGAACCGTTCCCATGCCTATGGGCGAGAACACGAGATGAACATGCGTTATTTGGAAGACAAAAACAGAATAATGCATGAACAGTGGCATGCCGGTGAACCGGTTGTTTCAGATCCACCAAGTATGGATTACACATCTCTACCACCATATGACGGTTCAGGGTGCTACCCCGAGCCACCATTGCATCATTCCATGTGAGCGGACCCGATGCAGTCAATGGCGCCACCACCACCAGCATCGAGAGAAGGTTGCAGTAGCGAAAGTGGAGCATTCAATTTTGGTGAATTTTGGACTTCATGACCTCCATCTTCGAGCCGCCACAGCCGCCTTACTATTGATGAGGATTTCGTCATATCAGGTGCACTCTGTTTTGTATACTATTTGTATATTTGTTTATTTTGTGTTTCGGTTTAGTATGTGGGGTGGAAGGAAGGAGGATGAAACACTTGGTTTAGTGTTACGGGTCGGAAGAGGTGGTGTTTGCTTGTTTTTACTTTCTCAAAACCATACATTGAGGACAATGTATCTCAAGTGTGGGGATGGGAAATTTTTCGTTAAAAATTTAAAAATAAACAAAAGAGGACAATTGAAAGAAAAACACTAGAAAGTGGTAAGATAGCAGGGGTAAAGTTTTAGTCCCTTTTCATGGTCATAATTCCCTCAAAGTAAAGTTTGCTTAGTTACTTTAAAAATGAGGTTGAGAAGATTTTAGTCAAGGTTAGCATGCTTTCGGTATAATAACCCGCATAACATATCCATATTCACTTGAGTATTTGGAAAATGGAAAGCTGTGATGGTTGGGTATTCTCCGTTAGAACTTGTGCTATTAATGCATTTCGATACCTTAGCTTGGCATAAGTGCAAAAGTGATAGAGGCAATTAGGTTTAAGCATCGTCTGGATGAGCGCGAGTGTGGGTTTTGGGGGGTTGGGCCTCATACATTACACATATGAGGGTGGGCAATGAGAGGGACGGGGGGTTGGTTCCTTTAGTAAACCTATTTGGACTTATTCTTCTTATTTAATTAACCCCGATATATGTTGTGAGACGATCCGGCTTGATAGGTTTTTCTTTGTAATTGTATTTTTTTTGATATCAATCAATAGAGAGTAGGGGATTTCATATTTATGTGCAAAGTTTAAGTTTATTCGAAAAAAAAGAGAGAGAAAAAGAGAAAAAGATTGGGATTCAATATCCAAAGTGATATGTATCGAGTTAGTGATACAAATTGGTAGTGTATAGATAGTAGTTTATTTTATTCTTTATTTAGTTTTGATGTAACAAGCCGGGTCAGATCACATGAGTCACTTTTAATATTCCCATTCCATACCTTTACACTTGGCCCCATTACAACCCGTTTTAAGACCTCTTGATTTGTATTTGTGTTAAAGCATGAATAGGTGGAGATTTGATGGTAGTACAAGCGTATGCGAGGAGAATTGAGTATCATTGAAAAATATGGAATAATCACCGATAAGAATTGAGTACCGTGGAAGCAGAAGATACCGTGGCCTGGACAGTGGACCACGGTCCGATCGTAACTGCCAGACTCCTCCTTTATTAGGCCGTTTTGGCTAACCTTGGAAGCATCTTTCAATTGGGACGACTTGGAGACGATTTGTGAAGAACAAAAACATTATTTTGGGGTTTGTAATCATTAGATTATGTTTTTGATTGCTATAAACAAGAGAATTGAAGCAATGATTCACCAAACCATGAGTGGCTAATTCCCTTGGTGATCATCTTGGATGTAAGGTTTAATTGATACATTTGTTATGCTTTAATTTCTAGAATAATAACTTTGCAATGTTTGTCTAGTTATTATGGTGTTTGATTAGTTGATTGTAAATTGTTGCTTGTATTTGATCATATCCTAAACCATATGTTCTTGGTGCCATTGGCAATCGAGATATCATGGGAGGAATTAGGGTTGAATATTAATTAATTGATTATCGGGTAACAACCTTGCATTTTATTAATCCAAGTACTTAGTTCCCTTTTATCAAAAACAACTAATCAAACACGAACTATGTCTATGTGGTTCTTTCTAGTAAGCATGAACATTAGTGTTGAGTTAAACCTGAAATCTAAGATGATCAATTTCGTTTAATCCATTTACAAATCGCAATAGTTGTTTTGCAAGTGTCTTATTTTATTTCAGTTAATCTAAAAACCAACCAACCAAATATGAATTTTGTTTTTATGCAATTTTAGTTTAATTTTATTTTCTATTATAGCTACTGGTAAACACACATTCCACAAACTCTCTGTGTTCGACACCCACTTACTGCTATTTATTTAGTTGTATTTGGTTTATTTCTGAGTGAGTCTTTGACCTCACGTCATTATGATAAGTTACTGGCACGATTTAGTTAAATTTATTTCCCTATTATCGTACATCAACTCATGAAATTTGCACAACTTACCCTTCATCTTATAAAATTTCATCTTTGGTCCTCGCAGAATGTCTTCCTTCAGAATCCATCGTCGCATTCAACTGGTTCTCATGATCGCCGTCTGGTTTCTAGAAGGGATTTCTTCTGAAACAAGGCTTTGAGCCGAAGGGATTTCTTTGCAAGACAAAATATGACAACCAAATATTGTCTTGAAGAAAGAGAATCCTTTCTTGGAGCTATGTTTGAGCATAATGACAATCAAAGAAAACAAAGTTGAAAATGGTTATGAGTCTGATGATTCTTGTGAAGTTGTGCATGAAGATCCTGTACCTAATGTAGTTACTAATTCTGTTGTTGAAGTGCAAAATCCTGAAGTTTGTATTTCTAACCAAAACTAATCAAACTTTTTCTTCATTATGCAGGGACGTTCCATAGAGATCAATGACATATGGTATGTGGACAGTGGATGTTCCAGGAATATGACCTGTGATAAGAGATCACATGTGAATTATGAAGAGAAGTTTAGGAGCCGGTGGAATTTGGAAGTGATGTGAATGGAGGGAAAATTTTTGGAAAAGGCATCCTTACAAATGGCCAAGTGCCCTTTGACAATGTCTTGCATGTAGAAAGTCTGCAATATAACCTGCTAAGCATATCCCAAATATGTGGCAAAGGTTATAAAGTTGGATTTCATGATGCACGTTGTTTCATTTTGAAACCTGAATTTGTAATACCTCCGGACATGATCATGATGATGACACCTAGAAATGGAAATTTGTATGAACTTAGAATGAAGAATACAGTGTCAACGGGTGGATCATGCTTTGTGTCCAAAGAAACTGAAAATGAGAAAAGATTGTTGCATAGGAAATTGTACCATGTTAACTTAAAGAACATGAATAAATTAGTTAAAGGAGACCATGTAATTGGCTTACCAACTAAGGAGTTCAAGCTTGATGACAAATGTTCCTCATGCATTAAAGGAAAACAGCATAAATCATCTCATAAGACAAAACTCATGAACTCAATTGAAGAAGTGCTGAAATTACTTCACATGGATCTCTTTGGTCCGGTGAGTGTTCCTAGCATTGGAAAGAAGAAGTTTTGCCTTGTGATTACTGATGATTATTCAAGGTTTACATGGGTGTTTTTCCTTGCAATAAATAATGAAACTGCTGAGTTAATCAAGAGCTATGTGACAAGAATGGAAAATCAGCTTGACAAGAGGGTGAAGGTGATAAGAAGTGATAATGGGACTGAGTTTAAAAATGGAGTAATGAATAAATTCTGTGTGGCTAAAGGAATATTCCAACAGTATAGCGTTCTTAGAACTCCAGAGCAAAATGGTGTTGCAGAAAGAAGAAATAGAACATTGATTGAAGCTGCAAGGACCATGATTGCTGATACTTATCTACTTGCCTCATTTTGGGCAGAAGCCATTAACACAACAAGTTGTGTTCAGAATAGGATGCTTCTCAACAAGACTCATAACAAAACCCCCTATGAGATCTTATTCAAGAGAAAGCCCTATGTCAAGTTCTTTAAGCCATTTGGCTGCAAGTGTTCACTCTTAAACACTAAGGACTATCTGAACAACTTCCAGGATAAGTCTCTTGATTGCTTCTTTGTTGGATACTCACCACAATCAAATGCTTATAGAATTTTTGTAAAAGAACACATGTGTGTGATTGAGTCTTCTGACATAGTTTTCAAAGAGAAACATTTCAACAATGTTGATGGTCCTAGGGTTGTTTGATATTGAAAAACTCATCTAATGTTTCAAGATATATCCAGAAGACCTTGATAGTGCTTATAGAACAACTATCTTAAAAGCAGCAACAGTACAAAGATTAGACTTGGACAAATTGTGGTCTAGAGTTGCTAGGGACGATGCAGACTATAATTTTCAAAGAAGAAGACTGAATGAAGTTGAAGAAATTATAGCTGCAGAACCTGAGCAAAATGTTGAAAATGAAGAGAATGATCCTGTTGAAACACCTGAAATCTCTGAAGAAACATTTCAATCTGAACAGATTCCTGAAACTGCAAATGAAAATATGTTTGAATCATTGTTTGAAACACTTTAGATTAGAAACAATGGTGCCTCAACATCTAATATTGAGAACAACCTTGAGTCTACATCAAACATTGACATTGAACATACAAATGAACCTGAAGTCATTGTTTCAAACTTGGAACCTGAAATCACAGCAAGTCCAATTGTTCAAACCACCTCTACACAAAACCTGCATGAAAGAGTCACCAGAAATGCTTCAAAAACTGCAAATATCTATCTTTATGCGTGATTTCTTTCCCATATTGAACCAAAGAACATTGTTCAAGCATTGAAGGACAATAGTTGGGTAGAAGCTATGTAGGAGGAGTTGGCTCAATTCAGAGACTTGCATGTTTGGGATCTGATAGATAAGCCGAAAGGAAAAAATGCAATAGACACCAAATGGGTTTTCAGAAACAAGAAAGATAAAAGAGGTGTGGTTATTAAGAACAAGGCAATATTGGTAGCACTTGGATGCTTGCAGGAAGAAGGGATTGATTTTGAGGAAGTATTTGCTCCTATGGCAAGATTAGAAGCCATAAGGATCTTCCTTGCATATGCTGTATCAATGAATATCAAAGTCTACCAACTTGATGTCGAATCTACCTTTCTTAATGGGAAAATATATTAGGAGGTATATGTCACTCAGCCTCCAGGCTTTGAGGATCCTGACTATCCAAACAGGGTGTATAAACTTAGCAAAGCCCTCTATGGATTGCATCAAGCTCCAAGAGCTTGGTATGATGAGATGTCAAATCATCTACTTGACAATGGTTTCTGTAGAGGAGCCATTGACAAGACCTTGTTCTGCAATAGAAAAGGAAAGTGATTTGATACTGCTACAATTGCATGTGGATGGCATCATCTTCGGATCCAGCAATGAACAAATGTGCAAGGAGTTTGAAACTGTGATGAAATCAAAGTATTGTATGAGCTCTTTGGGAGAGATGAACTTCTTCGTTGGACTATAGGTTCAGCAGAAGCAAGAAGGAATATTTATTAACCAGTCCAAGTATGTTCAAGAAATCTTGACCAAGTTTAAATGCAATGACCTGGAGACTGTTTCTACTCCCATGAACTCACATGAGAAGATGGTAGCAGATGAAAAGGGGTAGTCAGTAGATCATCATGAATATAGAGAAATGATTTGATATCTAATGTATCTGACTGCATCCTGACCTGATATCATGTTTGCTGTATGTGTTTGTGCAAGATTTCAAGCGAATCCTAAGGTCTTTCACGTGCTTGCTGTGAAGAGAATATTCAGATTCCTTAAGGGAAAGCCTGACCTTGGGATTTGGTGCCCAAAGAATAGATCCTTTGATCTACTTTTCTACACAGACAGAGATTATGATGGCTGCAATATGAGTAGAAAATCTACATTAGGAGGATGTCAATTTTTGGGAAACAGAAGGGTGTCTTGGCAATGCAATAAGCAAACTACAGTGTCCATTTCAATTGCTGAAGCTGAGTATATTACTGCATCTGCTTGCTGTGCACAGGTTCTATGGATTCAGAACCATTCAGAACCAACTGTTAGACTACGGTTTGAATTTTCTAAAAACTCCTATTCTTATTGATAATATTGCTGCAATGTTTATTGTCAAAAATCCTATTCAACACTCAAAAACAAACCACATTGAAATCAGAGACTTTAATGAAAAGGGTTTAATAGAAATGAGAAGAGTTGAATCATGTGATAAATTGGCTGACCTGTTCACCAAACCACTTGATAAAACAAGGTTCAATTTTCTATTAAAGGCCTTAGAAATGATCAATTCTGATGAAGTCTGGTTAAGAATATGTGTGAGTGCTAAATTGATTATCTCTTATGACTGTTTATGTTTTAGTGTGTGAAATTATGTGCTAAAATGACTATTTTGCATGATTTCTTGTTCTAATGAAAATTTCATTGTGTGTTGATTATGAAAAATGTGTGACCTACTGTCTGATTTGATGATTGTGTTTGCCTGAATGATTGAATTGATTATCTATTTGAATTTGAATTTGTGAATAATAGTCCTAAATTGAACAACTTAAATATGATTCAGTTTGTGCTCAAATTACTATCATTCACACAAAGTGAATGTACTTGATTGAAAGATTGAATGTGATTGTTTGTTTGTGTGCTAAATTGAAACCTCTTTAAAGCTGAAAGAAACTTTTTGCTCTAAAAATTTGAATCTTTTTTGAATCTTGAATCAAAAGGAACATCTAAACTAAATTTTCAAACAAGACAAATGTTTTTAGTCAAAATGCAAAAAGTTATTGGTGAAAGCTAATGAGATATGACAAGACTATTCAGTTCAAAGCTTTGTGGTAGCTTAAAAGTGTTTTGAATGGAGATTGAATCCAACATATATGGGAAATGATAGAAATTTGGTTAAGTAATCTAACTCATGGATTTGATAGGCTAAAAAGGCTTTAAGAACAGTCATTGATGAGTATGGTAGCTTTCCATGATGTCTAAAAGCTTAACTGATATAAACATAATTTATATATGCTAAGATTGATGTGGATATACATTTGAAGAAGTAAATATGTTTCAATATACATATGATGGACAGAAAGGTAACTATCCAGTCATGCACAAGCCTATTGGTGCTTGGTCAACCCAAAATGAAATTTCTTTCATAAATGATATGAACAACTAAATGCTAAAATGATTATAAATCAACCAAAAGTTGATAAAAGTTTACAAAGATTAAACAAACTTAAGGGGTTTAAACTAGAACTACAGAGGTGGGGCATCAAAGTAAGTCCTAAACACCTTAAATGAAAGGCATAAGCTCGAACTGCGTGGCATGTAAGTCTAACGTTCAACCCTAAAGTTTGTATTTACAAAATATTATAAATGAAAAATCTATTTAAATATCAAAAGTTTTTTTTACCATAAATCGGGCGTTGAAGTCAATTTGGGGTGACTTGGAGAAAAATAAATAAGCCTTGAGAAGAGATATGAGCATCTTAAGTCCAAAATGGGGTCCTTTCTATTCTTATGCAAAATTGAACCTTTAAACATATCACTAAAGTAATGAAATACATGCTAAGTTCAAATACCTGCTATCAACTAGTTTTAAGTCAAAATAATGCTGAAAATAAAGTGTTGTGAAGTGAATTGATCAATATGATCCCATGTTGAGATCTATCCAAAATAGAAATTGTTTTAAATGGAAAAGAACTTAAATTTGATCTCTTTTTCATCATAAACTTGTGCTTGAATCAACCAAGAGTCAAACTTATCAATTTTTGTTGATTCGAGTTTGTGAACTTATGCTTAAACAAGTTAGGCATATGCATACTTTGCTTTATGAGCTTGTTTTGAAAATCTAAGTATATTCGAGCTTGTTTTCATGCTTGAATATATTTCTAAGTGTTTCGAGCATATCTGAATGTAATTTTTTCTAATTATGTTCGAGTATGATTGCATGCTTGAATATATATATTTAAGTGTGTTCGAGCATGATTGGGTGATTGAATTAATTTCTAAGTGTTTTCAAGCATACTTCAACTAATTCGAGTACATTTTTGCTCTTCTAGAACAAAGATTATATACTTGAGCAGAATGTAACTGGTGAAATTTGCTAAGTGTTTTCGAGCATGAATTCACTTTAACTTGTTAGGTGATAAGCATACTCTGTTTAACGAGCATACTTGAGTGTTATATTTGCTTGATTTGATGTGTAATTTGTCTAAGTTATTGACTCGGGCACATCTTTCCTCTCGAGTAAAGAAGTGTGCTGAATAATAGTTTCCTTGTTCAAAATGTTTAAGTGATTTATTTTTAAGTAACCTTCTAATTCGAGCATTCATGTTTCAGTTTGATGCTTAGATAATTTTAACTTAAATTTGGTCGAGCATGCTTGAGAAATGAATTACGAGCATACTTGAGCACATCTGTGCTTAGCAGTTTGCTCGAGCACAGATATATGTATATTTAAATAATTTCAAAAGTAATGTTGCATCCTGCTGGCACAAAAGACAAAATACTTTTGAAATTCATAAACAGACAAAGTACTTGGTATAAAAAGAGGACTTAGAAAATTTTTCTAACACTTTTCGCTCCTATTACCAAATACTCTCTCTGCTCGTGCCTTAAATATACTCGTGCTCACTCTGCATCATACTCTAGTTAATACTCATGAAATTCTGACTTGGTAAGTTGACGTATGCTGCCATGGTCTAGTCAAACAATCAATTTTAAAGACTTAAATACCTATAATAAGTACGGGTAAATAAGGTCGTCTTCACAGGAACTCAAGGAAAGTGCTAATTTAATATTACTAAATTAATTATTAACTAAGATAGACAGACGATGTCAAGCAATTTTAGAAAAAGATTTAATTAAAACTAAATAATTACTTAAAAAGACTTTGTAAACAATATTAATAAACATTCATTCTAGGTTCAGGTAATGTGTTATCCAACTTAATCCCAGATTTACTTGTCTTGATTGTGCAGTAATTACTAGACCTAGTAGTTTGATTGTGATGACAAACGATACCCTAACCGAATTGTTGACACAATTGAACTCGATCTACCTAACTACCAATTTATATTTTTTGAAAACCAATTAAGGAACAATATTTAATGATCAATAGTCCAATGACACAAGTGCCTAACCCTAAGTGTTGATGAAAAAAACAAACAAGTGATGTATTAGCTAATAATCCAAAACACAAGTTGTTTAAACAACCAAGCAATCAATTAAACAAGATAAAAGCAACAACTCAAATCATGTTCATAACATTAAGCATAGCAAATCTGGTCTTAAGAGGAATTACAAAAACCCTAGCCTAGAACGAACACAAGTGTTTAGCCGAACATCCACATATTATGCAAAATACTTATCTTTGATGAACATGCAAACCCTGAACTAATTGGAAGCCTTGGAATGGTAGAAAATCATCCCTCACAGCCCCTTTTGCCTCTGGAAGTCGTAATATTCCGAATGGTGAGGTTAATGGGTTTATATAAGGCAAAACCTAGATTTTTTCGGTTTTATGCAACTTCGCGTTGCGCGAAGTTGCATTCCTAGCATTTTTTTGTCCCGCAAAGATGCAAACGGACTTCATATTCAGATTCTTCTCATTGAGAAACCTGAAATTCATATATTATGGATTCCATAACTCATTTTCTAGGCTGAGATATGCCCGTTTTACTAAAAGACACTTTCCTGGTAACCCATCTTGTTTAGTTTTCACTTCGGCTTCAGGTTTCTCATCCAATCCTTTCTTGAATCCTTCTAAACCCTCAATACATGTTTCCCCATGATTCCATATTTTCGAGGCTTGCTTAATCTTCATCTGGATGGCTCTTAATTAGCTTGTTTAAGCTCCTTAACTTGCAATGTCCTGAAAACACATAACAACGCTTGAAGTACCAATGTTCACTCGTTTATTTATCTAAAACTAACTAATTAATATATGAAAATAACTAAATTCTACCCAACCATCACATCCCACACTTATCCTTTTCGTCCTGAAAAAGACTTTGCAATGGAATCAGAATCAGAGATTATTTTTACAAAATACTTCTTAGATTATCTTATTAAGTACAAGGAACACAAAAACCGCGATTGTCGATATTGTTGTCCACTTAAACCCATTCCTCAATACTTACCAGGAAAAATAAGGTGTGACAGTTTTATTAGTTCATATGATTAAAGTGGAACCCACACCTCAAAGCCCTGAAGCCGCCTTACCATGCTTAATTATAGTTTTACCGAACCAGACCACCCCAACTTGACTTAAACCTTAAAATTAGACGATCAAAATTTTGCACATTTTTATAATTTTTAAGCCCATATGTAACAGCTAAGACAACCTTGGATATTTTTATCGAACCAAAACCTAAACTTAAGCATCAAAGTCTACCAGAATGGCCATTAGATACGATTAAGGTGCAATTAAGTAACTAACTAATAAATAGCCCCCACTACTGTAAGGCCCCGCACCCCGGGAGCCAGATATTTGGTATTCATACAAAATATAGATTAAAGTAATTAAACTTGAAAACGGTTTCTTCCATTAAAACAAACATCTCAGAGTGTAAATTCAGCGGAAAAGATAAATAGTGAAGTAAGTTCCCTAAAACCCGGGAATTTTGCCCAAACCCAACTTTAAAACATAATTCATGAAACTATTTAAAATCAAATTGTTCAAAGTACATTCTTCCATCCACGTATGCCCTTCACCGTCCAAGTAGCTTCGTGCACGTCCAAGCGATAAGGCATCCTCTTCCTAACCTGAAACTCACACTAACATGCACACAAAGTCAGATTGAGTTGAGTGAGTTCAAGTTTTAAGTAAATAATATCAGTAATAAAAAATATGGTAGAGATACCAAAAGTTTTTAAAGTAAAAAGAGTGCATCCATTAAGTCATCGTTACCGAAGACTAAACATTCTCATACATACATATACCAAAGACATATATATATAAACATCCTTTCAAGTACATCCCTATATATATAACAATATATATATATATATATATATATATATATATATATATATATATATATATATATATATATATATATATATATATATATATAACATCCACGTATAACATCAGGGTCGAGCAAACGTACAACCCAAACAAGTAACATCCACGCATGCAAACACAAAGTAGGCATACGCAACATCCATAGTCGAAATGACTACAACTCCGCCAAATATAGGCCAAACAATAATGTACATATGTGTGTATATATATATTTTTAACATCCCAAGGCCTACAATATACTAGCAAGCCTATATAAAATCGTTTAAAACATTTCATCAAGTAAGAAAAACACTTAGGTGTGCATGCTAGCCCAAAACTTGAAAAGAGTGAAAAGGGGCATCATGAACTCACCTGACACAAGACGCGGATTCACCACGAGCTAGAGAATCCCTAAGAAATCCCAAAACTCAAACACCTGTCGGTTAAATGACATCAAGATGACTCGTTTATCCTACGAGACGTTCTAACATGGTTCGAGTTACCTAAACCCTCGACCTCATCAAACTTACTCACAACAGCCCCCAAGGTCTCACATTCACCAAATCGACCCTTAGGTACTCCCGGGAATAAAGAATTCCAAAATTACCCCCGGAAGCACTAGGTGATACCGATACACGCGTTTAAGAGTCGTTTAGGCCATTAACATTCAACTCAGCCCTGTGTGGACCCAACATGATAAAATCATAGCCAACAAGTCCACACGACTCTACACGAGTCAAATGGGTCGGTAACTCGCAAGTACGACGCACCAACTACTCAATAAACGAAATTGCGCGTTGTACCGACCCGTTGGAGTAACCGACAACCAATTCAGCCCCATAATTTACAAAAATGAATTTTGAACAGCCCGTACATCAAACCGAGTGTCCCCGAGCTGAATTGGTCATTTATCACTTCAACCCTTGCGTTAAACGCGCCAAACTACAATTCTAGTCAACCGAACCTAACAATCAAACTACAACTAGTTGATCAACTTAACGAACACCTATGAACATGATCTTTAAGTATGATATATGGGATATACCTATGAAGATTGTGGTGTAAAAAATCACTTCAAACAGCCCCGACAAGAACACAATTGAACATCCACCGGTTAAGCCTAAAACGAACTTATCGATCAATAACGAGTAAAACGTGTAGATTTTAGCATGCGAAGATGCATTTAATTACATAGGATAACCTTTGAAATAAATTATTAAATATTTACCAGACTTTAATAAATGTCTTAGGTTTATAAAAATATTTTTATTATATTTTTCTATTGGACACAAATATTATAAAAATTCCTCCAACAGAGTAAGGTACGTGCAGCTATTTCAGTGCGCAACAAAATGGTTTTATTTTTATAAAATTCATTACCAAACCAAATTAAATGATTCCAATTGGGTTTGATTCTTAACTCAAAATATTAAGTTCCAGAAGTAGAACCAACTAATTTGGACTCGTTGAAAAAGAGTTATGATGTCGGGAAGGCAGACCAGAATCCATCATCCCGCATCAGCTTTGACACTCGATCTTATAAATTCATAAAAACCATTGAAATCTCTTCCAAAAATTACATATTATACCTTTCTGGAATCTAGACTCAAAGTATAACATCATGGAATGAAGAATAGATCAAAAAAAATGGATTATCATCGCTTTACAGACCCTACAATAAACGTATACGAATCTGTCAGCAAACTGTAATCATCAAAACTCAATCCTAACGTGTTCAACGCTAAATCCTTTCTATGGGCTCGTGCGTGGCAGCTGGTATAGATGAAGAAAGGCGGACCGCTTGAACGGGACCTATTCTCGGTTTAATGGTGAAAAAGACATGGGAAATCATAAAACCGACGTTGAATTGAAGTTTTTACGGTTGAAACCCGGCTGCAAAGAAGAAAAATCGCCAGGGGGGTGGTCTGGTCCGATCGGCTGTGTATGGGGTTTAGGGTTAGGGTTTTTCATTATTTTATGATATAAAATAAATGTTACACATTAGCCCTCAAAGTTTAAGGGATATGGTAACTTGGAAGTAAAGGTTGGATAATTTAACGTACCGAGATGAAGTAAAGGCTCCCGAGAAACGTCGGTTAAATCCCGAGAATAATACATACTTTACAAGCTTTAACTCTTGGAACCGAAATTAACGGGCGTTACAGCTACATGACATACCCCCGTTATCAAGCAATACCCCAAAGTTCATCACCATAGGTGAGTAGGCACGAAGTCATCTATAGGGCTTACATATGACGTGTCCCCTGTGGTTCATTTCTTAATGGTAATGAGACGCGAGCACGGGACTCCATATAACTAACAGCGTGTATGATCAAGTCAGTAGTGAATTTGTACTTTTAAAAGCTCGTGGTGATCATGTTTAATGACTTATGATTTGGCAGATAAACTGCAGGTTTGCTCTTTTTAAGCTTATTTAATATACATAAATCCACTTAGGAAATATGCATACCCAGATGATAAACTGCATACAGACCCATGGTCTCTGAACCCCGAAGCATCCCATCAATACATGATTTAAGGTTATAGAACCATACGCCTATGAAGTGTTAACCACTTAACTAGTAGTATTTTTATTTATGTTTATATCAGAAGCCATCTAGCATACTTTAACGTTAAGCCTATCCAAGCATTGTACAACAACTATTCATATTAAAATATATTTTTGGTGATCAAATCTAATAAAAAGACTTGTGTATGGCCTAATCTTTCATTGCAGTCCTTACACAGGCTTAGCTAAACGAACAAAATCCTGAAGGTGTTTTCCACTAAAAATTAAGCAATTTAAAGTTCAATTAAGTCAACAACCAAACCATCCTTTCATTCTTAAAGCTGAGTCTACCGACACATCCCAAATTAAGTGGGTTCATGTTTTTTTTATTATCTCGTATTATATAATAATTTTGGAAAACAATCCCCGATTTTTCTATCATTTTCCATTTTTTATGCAAAAATCTTAATTCAAGGAACATTAAACTTTTAAATTTTTTCAATTCCCCCCCCCCCCCATCCCCACACTTGAAGCAAACATTTTCCTCAATGTTTAAAATTTAACAATTAAAAATAAGGACGAGATTAAAATTTACTTTAACAATTTTAAAACCGGGCCTAATGTGATGGTTATAACTAATTATACATAAATACAATTACACTTTTAACACAAAAACTAATAAAACAAAGAAGGTTATAAAAACGAAATCACCTGATAGAAAAGAAAACTCTCATGTGAAACTCTCTTGCCCTCGGTGATCTCTCGGTGAACTTACTTCTTCAACTCTCAAAACAAAATCTGCAAACTCTCAAACATGTAGAAGCACGCTTCTCACAAGTGTTAAGAATATAGGTCTTTTAATCGTTTGCAAAAACAATTCGTTTTAATTTACCAACCAATATTAATTAAATTCATAACCAAATTTGTTAAACTAGTAAAAATGTTAAAAGAGCTAACTCACTTTCGTAGGAATCACGGTTGCATTTAGCGTATGCAACAAGCCCTTTAAACCCCCCGGTAGCCCGGGTGGACGAGTATGGTCTCGTGAGGGTTTATAGTGAACTACACCGACAAAGTTCAACTACAAAAAAAATATACACGTACCTGAATACAAGGCCGGGTTGCCTACCGGTTAGCGCTAAGTTTTTGTTAAGGTTTTCAGCCGGACCGTTACCTGATTTCTTGGTTATGGTGGTCTAATGGAACATTTACCTACCGAATTCCCACATATGCTCGGTAATTAGGGTCCCAATGCTCTGCTTCCTTCTTCATGATTAGCATGTACGATAAACCAAAACAGGCCGGTATGAATGCATATTTACCTTTAGAATTTCCAACATATGCTCGGTAGTGAACACATCGAGCCCACACACTCTTTCTTATCTTCGAAACATTAAATATTGATCGGGGCCGAACCGAGCATTTTCCAACCGAGTTTCCCGTGTAAGCTCGGTATTTAACTTGTCATGTCCAGACTTGATTCCTCATGGTTGACACATCTATGGTACCCACGTGAGACCACTTCTTACCATGTTACCCATTATTCTTCATCTTCACCTTCCTTTTATTCGAGTTTAAATCATCATACTAGACTTTATCAATATGAATAATGTGTAATGGAGGATGATTGGGATAATCTGAAACTATCTTAGTCTTTGATTCTTTAGTGGGTGATACCTCTTTGACTGGGTCTAAGCATTTAACTCTATGCTCCAACAGCTCGGGCTCCTCTCCTACTACATCATAATCATCAAACATGACCTGGGTTACTTCCATAACCAGTTCTTTAACAGATTCTATGTCTTCAAAATGGTCTAAACTTTCAACTTCATGCCCTAAAAAATCTGAACTCTCTCCCTCTATATCATCATCTTCAACCACAACCACTGCACTCTTTGACTCTTTAACGATTGACAGAGTTGTTGTGGTATTAATCTCCACAACCTCTTCCCCCACTTCGTGCTCTAAAATCACTTGAACCTCATCTATCACTTCATTATCAGCCACAACACCACTAGCCAACTGCTCTCGTTCTCGTTTAATTTCGGCTACCTCTTCTAATAGTAACTCATCAGTTCATCTTGAGCCGCATTAAACGTTTTCTGAATCTCTAACCTTTCATTTATAGCCTTATTCTGAGCTTCTTGATCTCTTTTCATCTCCTTTAGAAAATTCATAACGTCTTTCATAGACTATTCATTGTTACCAGAGGAATCTTCTTGATCTTGCTGAAAATTCCTTTGATACATGCCACCATGATTATAATGTTGAGGGACTTCCTCGTATATCGGTTGGGGGTACTCAACATGATAGTAGTCTTCCTCCTCTCGGTAACTTACAAAAGTTGGCGTCTCAGGTCCAACACTATCATATTCACTTGACTCGTAGTAACTTTGAGGGTTTGGTGAAGATGGTTCGTCATATGAATGTGGATAGTTCGAATAATCATCCTCCACAACCTTATATCCTTCATGTGGGTCATAAACCTAACTCCACATCATCTTGAGTTACCTACACACATGAGACACACAAATACCTCTCGTAAAATCAAACAAATAAAAATAAAAACAAAAGCAAAAACTAAACTAAGGCAAAAAGAACAAAAAACTAAAACTAGCACTTTGCGCGTTAAGTCTCCGGAAACGGCGCCATTTTGACGTAGGCCATCGCGGTCTAGTCAAAAAATCAATTTTAAAGACTTAAATACCTGTAATAAGTACGGATAAGTAAGGTCGTTTACACAGAACTCAAGGAAAGTGCTAATTTAACATTACCAAATTAATTATTAACTAAGGCGGACAGACGATGTCAAGCAATTTTAGAAAAAAGATTTAATTAAAGATAAATGATTACTTTAAAAGACTTCGTAAACGATATTAATAAAACATTCATTCTAAGTTCAGGTAATGTGTTATCCAACTTAATCCCATATTTACTTGTCATGATTGCATAGTAATTATTAGACCTAGTAGTTTGATTGTGATGACAAACGATACCCTAACCGAATAGTTGACACAATTGAACTCGACCTACCTAATTACCAATTTAAATTTTTTGAAAACCAATTAAGGAACAATATTTGATGATCAATAGTCCAATGACACAAGAGCCTAACCATAAGTGTTGATGAACAAACCAAACAAGTGATGTATTAACTAATAATCCAAAACACAAATTGTTTAAACAACCAAGCAATCAATTAAATAAGAAAAAAGCAATAACTCAAATCAAGTTCATAACATTAAGCATAGCAAATCTGGTCTTAAGAGGAATTACACAAAACCTAGCCTAGAACGAACATAAGTGTTTAGCCGAACATCGACATATTATGCAAAATACTTATCTTTGATGAACATGCAAACCCAGAACTTATTGGAAGCCTTGGAATGGTAGAAAATCGTCCCTCACAGACCCTTTTGCCTCTGGAAGTCGTGATATTCCGAATGGTGAGGTTAATGGGTTTATATAAGGCAAAACCTAGATTTTTTCGGTTTTGGGCAACTTCGCGTTGCGTGAAGTTGCATGTCTAGCATCTTCTTGTCACACAAAGATGCAAAACCGACTTCATATTCAGATTCATCTCATTAAGAAACCCGAAATTCATATATTATAGATTCCATAACTCATTTTCTAGGCCGATATATGCCCATTTTACTAAAAGACATTTTCCTGGTAACCCATCTTGTTCAGTTTTCTCTTTGGCTTCAGGTTTCTCATCCAATCCTTTCCCGAATCCTTCTTAACCCTCAATACATGTTTCCTCATGCTTTCATCTTCTCAAGGCTTGCTTAATCTTCATCTGGATGGCTCTTAATTAGCTCGTTTAAGCTCCTTAACTTCCAATGTCCTGAAAACACATAACAACGCTTGAAGTACCAATGTTCACTCGTTTATTTATCTAAAACTAACTAATTAATATATGAAAATAACTAACTTCTACCCAACCATCATAAGTAATTAATGGTTGATTTCCGACACTCAATCACTGCGTTGGTTTTTATTGTTCTTGTTACTTATCGAATTGTTTCTGTGTGTAGGTTATTAAATTGTCGAAGAACATGCCACTGAAGACAATTCTTCTCTAACTGTTACTCTTTATTCCAAATGTATCTTCAAAACACTAACTTTATTGATTATCTTTTGTTTTGTAGATATAATGGCATATTAATTTGAGCCTAAACACAATATGTGTGCTCTGCTGGAAGTGAATGACGAAAACTAGGAGCTTGGCTAGATGATTGATTGGCTGAATGCCTCTAATTTGCTATTTTCTCTAACTGAAAGTCCAATCATCTACAAAAATCACATTAATGATTTCTGGGAATCTGCTGAATTTACTGATGATGTAAATTAAAAGAGAATTGAAGCCATTGTCCTTGGCCAAGAAATAGAAATCACAAAGCAAATCATAAGAGCACGTCTACAACTCAGTGATGATCATGAAGAACAGTTGTCCTACTCACAGCTGAGGCTATTAAGAATTTTTCAAGAGACAATGGGATACCAGGGAAACATACATGAAGGCCAATTCCATAAAGGGATGTTTCCTTTATTATATTGGTTCCTCATTAACCATGTTATTCAAAGTCTATCATTGAGGAGAGGAACCTGGACTTTGTTGAGCAGAGAGTTGGCTACTCCAACTGTTGCGATTCTATAATGACAACCCTTTAATTTTTCATGAATGATTTTCAATGGGTTGCTGAACAATGCACAAAAGAATGAGAGGGATAAATTTTTAATGTATCCCAGGTTTTCGCAACTCATACTGAATGCTGAGTTAAATAATCTTTCAAGAACTGGTGTAAATCTAAGACTACAGGATCCAAATGTTTACAAAAGAATCAAAAATTCATGTACTAGGAGTCAATATGATCCTGAAATTGAATTTGATATACTCCCTTGGTTGTTGAATAATCAAATCAAGATTATGGAGGTTCCTGCCTCACATGCACCACAAGTGGAGGAGGAAGACAGTGATCAAGAAGATGATACTGATGATAGTGATGATGATAGATATTATGATGGTGCTAATGATAATGACGATGCAAATGTTGTTAATGATGGTGTACAAAATGATAATACGTTAGAAAGGGAGATTGAGAATGACCCAGTTGTGAATGATGATTTAGTTGTTAATGAAGCAATTGAGCAGGCTGTTGTTGACCATGTAGTTGCTGATGAGGTTGTTAGGCAAGAAGAGATTGAACCAGTTGCTGATGATTTGGTTATTGATGAGATTGTTGAGCAAGTGACACAACATGTACAGATGATATCACCACCACTCTCACCAGACCATCTAACCCACTCAGAACCAAATATTCCCTCACCACCTTATTCACCTATCCAAGAACCTTTAAATGATCAATCCAGTCCATCACCACCACATTCACCTTTAAATGATCTTGACCGTGAACCATATGTTCCTGTGTCAATCCCTGAACCAATACGTGAAAAATATGTTCCTCAAACAATCTCTCAACCAATTCATGAACATGATCCCTACATTCCATTATCCATCCCCAGACCTTCACATTTCTCACCAGAATCCTCTTCAAATGAACCATTATCTGAACCTGAAGATGAACCACATGCAGACTCATCAAATCCTTCTCCACATGATGCATATACAACACTATTGTTAAGGAATTTTGACTTAGTGGATGAAAACAGTGACCTAAAAGCCAAGAACCGATCACTTGAGGAAGCTCTTGAAGCCACTTTGAAGCGAATTCAAACCTTGGAGCAACTGGAGGTTGAGAAGATCTCAGATGCACCAAAACAGGGGGAGAATATACAGGCTAAAAATGATCTTGCTCTAAATCAAATGATGTGATGTACGAAGAAAGTGAACAAGAGCATAACCAGACAAATGCTTTGAACTTGATTGGTAATTTGTATGGCATGTTTGATGACAATAATGAGGATGAGGTTGAAGCCGAGGTTGGAAATGATAATGTTGAAAAATTGAAGAAGATGATAGGGAGAATGAAAATATTGAAGCTATTGTTACTGAAGAAAGGGGGGAGACTCATACTGAAGAAGTGGTTGAAAGGGAAATTGTAAATGCAGAAGAAAATGATGATGATATAATGCAAACATTATATGGTGACTTGGAGGATCTAATTGAAAAAGATACTGATGTAACAAGTTTGTCTGGAGATCTTGAAAACATGACATCATTAATTGATGTACCTCCACAAACAACTGAAAATGAAGGAATCTTAGAACCAGAAGATTATGAAGATATGGAGAGGAGGATGATCAAAGGAAAGAGTGTGGCATGGGACTAATGATGATTTCTAACCCATCAATGCTCCTAAACCAACATCTGGGGATCAATTTCTTTTTACTGATAATACAACTAATGGTGTCAGGATTGAGTTTGAGAATTTTATGGAAATGATAAATGAAAGAAACTCAGTAAATGAGTTGCTAACTGAAAAGGATCAGGAAGAAGTGAGGATCAGAAAAGAACAAGCTGAAATCCAAAAGAAAATGAGGGAAGAAGTCATAAGGAAGAATGAAGAAGATACCCCTCAGGAAGTCATTGAAACCCTAATTGAAATGAAGAATAGGGATGAAAATATTGAAGCTGCTGTAAGACCCCGAATCCCGGGAATCCTACAGTTGGTATTCATACAAAACACTTGAAAAAAAATACTTAAACTTGAAAACAGTTCGTTTCATTAAAATAAGCATCTCAGAGTATAATTCAGTGGAAAACATAAATAATAAAATAAGTTCCCAAAACCCGGGAGTTATGCCCAAAACCAATTTAAATAAATGTTAAAAAGAAAACGTTTATTATTATTGAAACATCCGACTAAGCATGCCCTCCACTGTCCAAGTAGCTTCGTGCACGTCCAAGCGGCAATGCATCCACCTCCTAACCTAAAACTCACACTAACATGCACACAAAGTCAGCTTGAGCTAAGTGAGTTCAAGTTTTAATAAATAACATCAATATTAATAATCATAATACTCATTCCCAAAGGTTTTAAACTATAAAAGGGATACATCAGTTAGGCCATCATCTTCGATAAATAATCATCCTTATGTATATATACATATACAAACCTACATATAAACATCTTTATAAGTGCATCCCTATATATATATATAAACGTACAACCCAAACACGTAGCATCTCATCAACGTATGCAAACACAAAGTAGGCATACGCAACATCCGTAGTCGATACGACTACAACATCGCCAAATATAGGCCATACAATAATATATATATATACACATACTATAACATCCCAAGGCCTACCATATACTAGCAAGCATATATAAAATAGCTTAAACGTTTCATCAAGTAAAATCACTTAGGTGTGCATGCTAGCCCAAAACTTAAAAAGAGTTAAAAAGGGGCATCATGAACTCACCTAACACGAGACACGGATTCACCATGAGCTAGAGAACCCCTAAGTAATCCCAGAACTCAAACACCTGCCGGTTTACATTCAATCAATACTAATGACATCAAGATGACTCGTTTATCCTATGAGACGTTCTAACGGGGTTCGGGTCACCTAAAGCCTCGACCTCATCAAACTAAATCACAAAAGACCCCGAGGCCTCACATTCACCAAAACAACCCTTAGACACTCCCGGGAATAAAGAATTCCCAAATTACCCACGGAAGCACTAGGTGATGCCAATACGCACGTTTAAGAGTCGATTAGGCCATTAACATCCAACTCAGCCCCGTGTGGACCCAACATGATAAAATCACAGCCAACAAGTCCATACGACGCTACACGAGTCAAATGGGTCGGTAATTCGCAAGTACAACGCACCAACTACTCAATAAACGAAATTGCGCGTTGTACCGATCCGTTGGAGTAACCAACAACCAATTCAGCCCCATAACTTATAAAAATTATTTTTCAACAGCCCGTACATCAAAGCAAGTGTCCCAGAGCTGAATTGGTCGTTAATCACTTCAACCCTCGCGTTAAACGCATCCAACTACAATTCTAGTCAACCGAACACAATCTTTCAAACGATAACTAGTTGACCAATCTAACGAACACCAATGAACACGATACTTAAGTATGATGTACGGGACATACCTAGGAAGATTGTGGTACAAAAGCTTGCTTCAAACACCCCGACAAGAACACAATTGAACATCCACCGGTTAAGCCTAAAAGGAACTTATCGACCAATAACAAGTAAAACGTGCAGATTTTAGCATGCGAAGATGCATTTAATTACACAGGATAACCTTTGAAATAAATTATTAAAGTTTTACCAAACTTTAATAAATGTCTTAGGTTTATAAAAAAATTTTTATTATATTTTTCTAGTGGACACAAAAATTATAAAAATTCCTCCAACACAGCAAGGTACGTGCAGCTATTTCAATGCGCAACAAAATGGTTTTATTTTTATAAAATTCATTAACGAACCAAATTAAATGATTCAAATTGGGTTTGATCCTTAACTCAAAATATTATGTTCCAGAAGTGGAACCAACTAATTTGGACTTGTTGAAAAAGAGTTATGATGTCGGGAAGATAGATCAGAATCTGTCATACCGCATCAGCTTTGACACTCGATCTTATAAATTCATAAAAACCATTCAAATCTCGTCCAAAAAATTACATATTATACCTTTCTGGAAAGTAGACTTGATCAAAATCAATGGATTATCATCGCGTTACAGAACCTACAATAAACATATACGAATCTGTCAGCAAACTGTTATCATCAAAACTCAACCCTAACGTGTTCGATAACGGGTTTAATGGTGAAAAAGACTTGCATGGACGTTAGACTAACCTTGAATTGAAGTTTTATGGCTTAATCTTGGCTGCATAGAAGAACATCGCAAGGGGGGGTTCTCTTGGGCGATCGGAGCTGAATGGGGGCTAGGGTTAGGATTTTCAATTTTTTTTATGATATAAATAATATGTTACACACTATCCTTTCAAGTTTAAGGGATATGGAAACTTGGAAGGAAAGATTAGATAACTTAACGTAACGAGAAGATTGTTGGGTCAACGAAAGATACCGGATAACTCCCGAGAAACATACATACTCTACATGCAGAAAATCCTTAAACCGAAAAATTTGCGGGCGTTACAAGTCCACCCCCCCTACAGTGGGATTCGTCCTCGAATCCCGATGCGATAGGAACAACTGAGGATAGAGTTTCATCATCTCGTCTTCGGACTCCCAAGTAGCCTCGGAACCCCTACGGTGCCTCCACTGCACCTTCACCTGCCTAACCACTTTATTTCTCAGACGCCTTTCCTGACGGTCAAGTATAGCAATAGGTTCCTCAACGTAGTTCAGCTTACTATCAAGCTCAATATCATCGAGAGGCATATGGGCCTCCTCATCCGCTAAACATTTCCTCAAATGGGACACGTGAAAAGTAGGATGAATCCCCGAGAGCTCATCGGACACTTCCAGTTTATACGCTACCTCAAACTTCATCGCAGGCCACCAATAATTCTTCTTCAGGTCTTGGTACATCTTGGTCGTGCCCGGATGAATGGAATAGCGTGACTTGAGTGCCTCTGCCAATATTTTTCCTTTGAATCTCCCATACCTCGGTACCCATAAACACCCATCCTTATACTTCACTCCATCACCGACGTCTTTCAACAATTTCTCCTGACCCCAAATACGCTATGACATAATCATTTCCACCTGTAAAGCTTCATTCTGAACGTTGGCTATTTGTTTCAAAATATCGGGTTTAAGAATAAGCTGCTAAGATTTCACACTAATAGGTTTCGGTCTCTCCTTCCGGCTCAACGTGCCGGCTACCACTTTAGCCTTACCGGGATGGTACATAATCTCCAGATCATAATCCTTAATCAACTCCAACCATCGACGCTGACGCATATTTAGTTCCTTTTGTTCGAAGAAACACCTTAAGCTCTTATGATTGGTATAGATAACGCAAGGAACACCGTACAAATAATGCCTCCACAACTTAAGCGCAAACACAACCGCTTCCAGCTCTAAATCGTGAGTAGGATAATTCGCCTCATAAGGCTTCAACTGCTGTGAGGCATAAGCGATGACTCGACCTCGCTGCATTAGAACACTCCCAAGCCCCTGGTAAGAGGCATAAGAATAAACCACTAAATCATCGGTGCCATCGGGTAAGGCTAGAATCGAGGCATGTTTCAACCTGTTATTCAACTCGAGAAAAGCCTCCTCCTGCTCAGTACCCCAAACAAACTTAACGCTCTTCTTAGTCAACTTGGTCAATGATGAAACAATTTTTGAAAAGTCGGGAATGAAGCGACGGAAATAACCCGCCAAGCCTAGAAAGCTACGAATTTTGGATGGAGACTTAAGAGATTCCCATTCGTTTACGACTTCCACCTTTGCAAGGTCAACCAAAATACCACTCGGGTTAATAACATTACCCAAGAACTGAACCTCATGTAGCCAAAATAAACAGTTAGAAAATTTTGCATACAACTTGTTCTTTCGCAGAGCTTCCAAAACTTCCTAGAGATGACCGGCGTGATCGGATTCGCTTTTGGAATATACAAGAATGTCGTCGTTGAACACAATAACCGAACGATCGAGCATCGGTCTACACACCCTGTTCATAAGATCTATGAATGCAGCCGATGCGTTGGTCAAACCGAAAGACATCACAAGGAACTCATAAAGCCCATAACGAGTGCGGAAGGCAGTCTTAGGGATATCTTCCTCCCAAATCTTAAACTGATGATACCCGGACCTATGGTCGATCTTCGAGAACCAACTAGCTCCTTGGAGCTGATCAAATAAATCGTCGATCCTTGGAAGAGGGTACCGATTTTTAACAGTAAGTTTATTCAATTCACGGTAGTCAATGCACATCCGCATGCTACCGTCCTTCTTCTTAACGAATAGGACCGGGGCACCCCAAGGTGAGATGCTCGGTCGAATGAAGCCCTTGTCGAGCAAGTATTCCAACTGAGCCATAAGTTCTTTCATCTCATTCGGTGCTAGACGATAAGGGGCTCGAGCAACGGGTTTTGCGCCCGGCACAAGGTCTATCTGGAACTCGACCTCGCGGTCCGGCGGCACATCTGACAGGTCATCTGGAAATACATCCGGGAAATCCCAAACGATAGGAACATCACCGACGGTAGCCACCTCGGTTTTCATACTTATAGCATACGCTAGATACGCCCCACAACCCCGCTGCATCAACCTTTCCGCCTTAAGCATGGATATGATAAGTGGTGTCACACCATTCCGGTCACCGTAGATTGTAATTTGGGTCCCATCCGGGGCCCTCAGACGAACGATTTTCTGACCACAAATGATCTGAGCATCAACACTCGCGAGCTAATCCATCCAGAGCACCACATCGAAACAACCAAGCGGCATCAAATACAACCGCACCGGAAATCTATACCCAGACAACTCGATGGAACAACCCTGAATAGCCCTAGACACGGAAACGGATTTTCCTACGGCGACCTCAACCTCAAACACATCGACTACATGCTCGGGTGATTTATTCAACGAGGAACAGAAAGTGGTAGACACAAAACTTCTACTGGCGCCCGAATCAAATAAGACTGACGCTTATAATTCATCAAGTAAAAAGGTATCTAGGATAACATTACGCTCCTACTAAGCTAAACAGTTGCACATACACTCTTGAAGGAGCGAGCAATTTAAGCGGTCAAGTACCAAGGAACCCAGAGTGACAGCATGCTACGCCCCAGCTAAACAATTACGCGCAAAGCGTTTGAGAGGATGGGAAACGAACAAGAGAATTTAGGGAATAAGATGAACTTTAACGCTAACGACTCGAGAGTTAGCCAAATCCTATCCCTACCAACACGGAACCCTAACATAGTTAGACACAAGTGGTATTTAGAACATGGAAGGTAAGGTAAATTGCTAATAACGTTGATCAAGTGTTATTAGTCGTTTATTTCACCGGCCCGTCCTAAGCACCCCCTGCCCCTAACAAAATTAGCATTCTATCTAACACTTAAACAATTAATCACATACTTGAACTTTAAAATTCAAAGGAATGACTAAACAATTTAAAGTTACCTCTTGGCGTGCAGCTACTCGCGGTGGGCATACTAGTCTTTTTCCTTACAGTTCGAGTCTAAGCATTTGGGGATGCTCGGATCCCTCGAACCATGGCTCTGATACCAACTTGTAAGACCCCGAATCCCGGGAATCCTACAGTTTGTATTCTTACAAAACACTTGAAAAAAAATACTAAAACTTGAAAACAGTTCGTTTCATTAAAATAAGCATCTCAGAGTATAATTCAGCGGAAAACATAAATAATAAAATAAGTTCCCAAAACCCGGGAGTTATGCCCAAAACCAATTTAAATGTATTTAAATAAATGTTAAAAGAAAAACTTTTATTATTATTGAAACATCCGACTAAGCATGTCCTCCACCGTCCAAGTAGCTTCGTGCACGTCCAAGCAGCAATGCATCCACCTCCTAACCTAAAACTCACACTAACATACACACAAAGTCAGCTTGAGCTGAGTAAGTTCAAGTTTTAATAAATAACATCAATATTAATATTCATAATAGTCATTCCCAAAGGTTTTAAACTATAAAAGGGATACATCAGTTAGGCCATCATCTTCGATAAATAATCATCCTTATATGTATATATACATATACAAACCTACATATAAACAACTTTATATGTGCATCCCTATATATATATATATATATATATATATATATATATATATATATATATATATATATATATATATATATATATATATATATATATATATATATATATATATATATATATATATAACATCCAAGTAATAACATCAGGGGTCGAGCAAACGTACAACCCAAACACGTAGCATCTCATCAACGTATGCAAACACAAAGTAGGCATACGCAACATCCGTAGTCGATACGACTACAACATCGCCAAATATAGGCCATACAATAATATATATATATATATATATATATATATATATATATATATATACACACACATACTATAACATCCCAAGGCCTACCATATACTAGCAAGCATATATAAAATAGCTTAAACGTTTCATCAAGTAAAATCACTTAGGTGTGCATGCTAGCCCAAAACTTAAAAAGAGTTAAAAAGGGGCATCATGAACTCACCTAACACGAGACACGGATTCACCATGAGCTAGAGAACCCCTAAGTAATCCCAGAACTCAAACACCTGCCGGTTTACATTCAATCAATACTAATGGCATCAAGATGACTCGTTTATCCTATGAGACGTTCTTACGGGGGTTTGGGTCACCTAAAGCCTCGACCTCATCAAACTAAATCACAAAAGACCCCGAGGCCTCACATTCACCAAAACAACCCTTAGACACTTCCGGGAATAAAGAATTCCCAAATTACCCACGGAAGCACTAGGTGATGCCAATACGCACGTTTAAGAGTCGATTAGGCCATTAACATCCAACTCAGCCCCGTGTGGACCCAACATGATAAAATCACAGCCAACAAGTCCACACGACGCTACACGAGTCAAATGGGTCGGTAATTCGCAAGTACAACGCACCAACTACTCAATAAACGAAATTGCGCGTTGTACCGATCCGTTGGAGTAACCAACAACCAATTCAGCCCCATAACTTATAAAAATGATTTTTCAACAGCCCGTACATCAAAGCAAGTGTCCCCGAGCTGAATTGGTCGTTACTCACTTCAACCCTCCCGTTAAACGCATCCAACTACAATTCTAGTCAACCGAACACAATCTTTCAAACGATAACTAGTTGACCAATCTAACGAACACCAATGAACACGATACTTAAGTATGATATACGGGACATACCTAGGAAGATTGTGGTGAAAAAACTTGCTTTAAACAGCCCCAAAAAGAACACAATTGAACATCCACCGGTTAAGCCTAAAACGAACTTATCGATCAATAACAAGTAAAACGTGCAGATTTTAGCATGCGAAGATGCATTTAATTACATAGGATAACCTTTGAAATAAATTATTAAAGTTTTACCAGACTTTAATAAATGTCTTAGGTTTATAAAAACATTTTAATTATATTTTTCTAGTGGACACAAAAATTATAAAAATTCCTCCAACACAGCAAGGTATGTGCCGCTATTTCAATGCGCAACAAAATGGTTTTATTTTTATAAAATTCATTAACGAACCAAATTAAATGATTCAAATTGGGTTTGATCCTTAACTCAAAATATTATGTTCCAGAAGTGGAACCAACTAATTTGGACTTGTTGAAAAAGAGTTATGATGTCGGGAAGACACACCAGAATCCGTCATACCGCATCAGCTTTGACACTCGATCTTATAAATTCATAAAAACCATTCAAATCTCGTCCAAAAAATTACATATTATACCTTTCTGGAAACTAGACTCAAAGTAGAACATCATGGAAACAAGAATAGATCAAAATCAATGGATTATCATCGTGTTACAGACCCTACAATAAACTTATACGAATCTGTCAGCAAACTGTTATCATCAAAACTCAACCCTAACGTGTTCAATAACGGGTTTAATGGTGAAAAAGACTTGCATGGACGTTAGACTAACCTTGAATTGAAGTTTTATGGCTTAATATTGGCTGCACAGAAGAACATAGCAAGGGGGGGGTTCTCTTGGCCGATCGGAGCTGAATGGGTGCTAGGGTTAGGATTTTCTATTTTTTTTATGATATAAATAATATGTTACACACTAGCCCTTCAAGTTTAAGGGATATGACAACTTGGAAGGAAAGATTAGATAACTTAACGTAACGAGAAGATGGTCGGGTCAACGAAAGATACCAGATAACTCCCGAGAAACATACATACTCTACATGCAGAAAATCCTTAAACCGAAAAATTAGTAGCCGTTACAGCTGCAAAGAAAAATCTTGATCAGTCCCTTGCCATAGTCATCAAAGCATTTCAAGAAAACACTGAAACTGATACTGATAAACAAATTGAAAAGGCTGATGAAAATTTAAATGAAGATGAAGAAGAGCCTGAAACTGAAGAAGATTATGTGAGAAGAGTCTCAGAGGCTGTAGTTCAAACCATAATATAACAAATCTACATGAATAAAAGAGAATGGCCTGAAAATGTTGGGAAATATGTCAGGAAAAGGAGAGGACAAGTGAAACTATTGATGGTAATGAAGATGAATATGAATTTGACAAGACAGGTCATGCTGAGACTGTTCATGAGAAGACTGATCAGGAGAAAGCATCATATGAAGAGCCAATTGATGCCATTCCAATAAGACAGGTGCCACCTAAACTTGATTCTGTAAATATGAATGATGATGAAGAAGTGACTCCAAAGGCAAAAAGACAAAAGAAAGACAAATCAAAAGTGAAGGAGAAGACTGTGAATATTGAGAAAATTGATGGGAGAAAAGAGTATAAGAAAGAACCACTAAATCCTTCATCATTAGGCATTTCTGGCCTGGTGATGAGTTTGTATGTGACCATACTGTGGCTGATGAACCAATGATGGAAGGGAAAAATAACAATGCAATGGCTGATAAGCCTAAGCTAAATGAGCCATAGATTGTAGCATTGGATGATCTTACTGATGATGATGATGACTTTGTTATGAAAGAGCCCGAGATTGAAAAGGAAGATGAACTGAGTTCACCTCAGATTCACTTAACAGATGAACACAGAAGGAACATGCAACCTAGGCTTGATGAGTTAAGAATGCAAGATCCAAGGATCATTGCTTTGCTAAAGTTTGGGATGAAGTTTGAGGTCATTAAAGAACTGAATGATTCTGGTCTAAATTATCATTTGAATAAAAAGAGCAGAGAAGCTAGGGAAGAAAGAGAAGAGAGAAAAAGAGAATTGGAGAAACAAATTGAAATTTTGAAATCTCTAAATTTGATCCTAAACATACTCAAATCATGACTGCTAAAGAAATTGGCAAATTAGCCAAAGCATGGAGAAAAAGAATGGGGCAAAGGGATTATTTGTTGAAAAATGACTATGTACTATCGTATCTGAACAAAATGACTTTTGAAAACTTTGATAATTTGTTCAAAATGGTTTTAGCCAGAGAAGTAGAAGGAGAAAGAATTTAAACCACAGAGAGACTGAAGAAATATGAAGAGGAAAGGGAAAGAGTGATGAAAAAGTATGGTGGAAAAATCAAGTTTCTGGTTGAAAATAGATACCGGTATGAATTTGTCAAAACATTGTCCAAAAAGGAAGTAGAAGAAAAATTTATTCTAGTAAAACAGAGACTTCAGGATGAAGAAAGGGTGACTTCCCAACAAGCCAAGGAAAGAAGAGAAAAAGAAGAAAAAGAAAGGCTTGAGGTAGAGAAAACAAAGGCATCAACTTCTTCTGCAACCAAAACTGATCAAAAAAACAGAAACAGAAAGAAGGAGATGAACCTTTCATGGATGCTGATCGAATTGAAATTTTGAAGAAGGTGTTAAAGGCCAAAAATATGAGCGATAATCAAATCAACAAACTCTCTCAAGAAGAATTGAAAAGAATATATAAGAAAGAGTTGAAATTATAGAAGAAGAGCTAGAGAAGTTTGAAAAATTGAGCAGATTGAAAAAAGGCTACAACAATACCTGTTATGGTCAGCCTGAAGATGAAGACTTCCAAGCAACAATTGACAATGAAACAGCAAGTATATTAGTCTACTATGCAAAACGGGCAAGAACTACTTGGAATAAGTAATGAAGTCAAAGGAGGAGATTCAGAAGATATATTAGGATTCACAAAGAAAACAAACATATCATGCCACATCTTCTCAAAGAAGACCATCTTCTTATCTCCTCTCAACCTCAAGAGTGTCAGTGCCATTAACAAGATCTGAATTTCAAAGACAAGAACGTCCTCGTTCAAATGTTGACTTGCCTACAAATCTGTATTTTGATGCAAGATCAAAAACCTTATTCTAAAAAGGGAATTGAAAAGGTGATTGTATTCAAAGAGGATTTCAGAGACTTCTCACTGGAGTAGCTCAATGAATGGAAACCCTCAAACTGCATGACTATAAAAACAGGGATAGGTTTTCAGGACAACAACGAAATGAATTATCTAAATTCTTGCGAGACCAACAAAGAGATGGATTCCCCTTGCTGAATAAGAAAAGGAAATTTGACTACTCTGATGCTAAAAAGAACAGAAGAAACAAGAGATTAAGAGAAGTCAGATTGTCTGAATACTCCTTTATGCAGCCTGAAAGACAAAGTACCTCAAGAAGATATGTGAAAGAAAGTACAAGCATAAGAAGGGAAATGCAGGCTCCTAACCTTCCAAGAAGAAATCTGAAGGGAAGCATCAGCATGAGAAGGGAGATGCTAGTGCCGAATGAGGAAGTTGAAAGAAATGGAAGAATTATTGAGATTAGATACAACAAGAATAGTGAC